>NC_142811.1:41340943-41400943 GCF_049724085.1 Artemia sp. Qi Xiang Cuo | reverse complement strand
GTTTAAAATGAAAGGTATTCATATGAAAGAAAATTAAATTTGGCAGACATAGGGGATTTTTGCACCCAACTTATGTTAATTTCTGCTCGTTTTGAGTTTGACTCGATTATTTCTTAAAAGTTAAGTTATAATTAAAATATTCGTTTTAATTTTTAATGTCACTCCGTACTTTCAGTTAAAAAAAAAAGAAAAAAACTTTATAAACTACATTAGTTTAAATGAAAAGTAGTAAATGCAATTTAATTTTGATTTTGTAATTCAGTCATTTTTATAGAAACTGCAATAGTTTCACGAGAACCTAAACTACAATAGTTTCACGGGAAATCATCCGTACATAGGTTTTTTCCAAATTTTTAAAGAAAATTTGCAAATGAAAAGGGTATATTTGCACCCTACATGTTAATTTCTACTCGTTTTCAGTTTTGACTCGATCATTTCTCAAAAGTTAAATTAGAATGAAAATCAATAATTTGGCATATTTGAAGTTTAAAATGGAAAGTATTCATATGAAAGAAAAATAACTTGGGCAGACATAGGGGATTTTTTGCATCGCAACTTATGTTACTTTCTGCTCGTTTTGAGTTTGAATCAATTGTTTCTTAAAAGTTAAGTTAGTATGAAAATATTCTTTTTAAGTTTTAATGTCACTACTTACTTTCAGTTAAAAAAAAACTTTAGAAACTGCATTAGTTGAAATGAAAAGTAGTAAATGCAATTTAATTTTGATTTTGTAATTCAGTCATTTTTATAGAAACTGCAATAGTTTCACGAGAACCTAAACTACAATAGTTTCACGGGAAATCATCCGTACATAGGTTTTTTCCAAATTTTTAAAGAAAATTTGCAATTGAAAAGGAGATTTTTGCACCATACTTATGTTAATTTCTGGTCGTTTTGGGTTTTGACTCGATGATTTCCTACAAGTTAAGTTAGAATGAAAATCAAGAATTTAGCGTATTTTAAGTTTAAAATGAAAAGTATTCATATGAAAGAAAATTAAATTGGGAAGACATAGGGGATTTTTGCATCCCAACTTATGTTAATTTCTGCTCGTTTTGAGTTTGACTCGATTATTTCCTACAAGTTAAGTTAGAATGAAAATATTCGTTTTAAGTTTTAATGTCATTCCTTACTTTCAGTTAAAAAAAAAAACTTTAGAAACTGCATTAGTTTAAATGAAATATAATAAAGAACGACCTCTTGCCTATACTAAATTTTTTACGCCACTTAATAATAATATAGGCTAGTAATTCCACAGATAGCTTGGCACTGGAACATCGTAGAGAGGGTGTTCAATGGCCCATTTTGAAGGAAATTAATGGGGTTAAAAATCTTTTGTAACTAAAATAATTTAATTTCATTACATTAAAAACGAACTGTAGCCCATAGTATATGAAGTAATAAAAGGAATCATTATATAGATGATTATTTTAACTATCCGGGTTGCAGCGGTAGCTAGCAACCTAGTAAGAGACGATCACGTCCAATGTTAAGAAATATAAAAACCCATAGTTCCTAAAAAAGGAGTCAGATCAAATTCAAAAGTACACCATTGGAACCGCCTTGTCCGAAACCCCTGTATAGTAAACTTTCTGTCCCTTAGCTTGAACAGCAAGGGAAATATATTGGCTTGAAAATCAAGAAAAGTGGCAGCTACTACAACATTCGGCCTAAACGGGATATTTTTATCTTTTTTTTTTCTTTTGTATCCAGAGATAGCTTGGCACTGGAACATCGTAGAGGGTTGTTCAATAGCTCATTTTAAAGGAAATTAATTGGGTTAAAAACCTTTTGTAACTAAAATAAATTATTTCTAAAAGAGAATAAATTTTTCCACCAAAAACTGCATTTTTGATGTCTTTTCACACTGCAGTCTTTCAAACATAATCGTATACCAGCGGTAAGATTTGAACCCACGCCTCCGAAGAGACTGGTGGCTAACACCAGTGCCTTAGACCACTTGGCCAGGCTGCTTCTTATAATTTGGGTTGCAGCAGTAGCTAGCAACCTAGCAAGAGACGATCAGTCCAATGCTAAGAAATATAAAAACCCAAAACTCCTAAAAATACAGTCAGATCAAAACAAATTACAGTAAAGAACGATTTCTCTCCCATAGTAGCTGATATGTTACATTAAAAGACGATCATTGGAATAAAAAGTTATTGCATTCATTGGACTTAGTTAGCTACTTGATCGTTTGAGGTTCGTCTCTTACTATTTCAAAGAAGAATTTTTTTTATTAATGAAGACCCAATAAATATGCTTAGTTACATTAAGGAACGATCTCTCTCCCATACCAACTGATTTATGGTGGTTCCAGGTGTAGTTACATAAAGAACGAATATAGCTCATCATAAATGGTGTTTGTCAATTATCCGGGTTGCAGCGGTAGCTAGCAACCCAGTCTGGAATACAGCGGTACCTAGCAATCTAGTAAGAGACGATCACGTCCAATGTTACGAAATATAAAAACTCATAGTTCCTAAAAAAAGGAGTCAGATCAAAACAAAAAGTACACCATTAGAACCGCCTTGTCCGAAACCCCTGTATAGGAAACTTTCAGTCCCTTGGCTTGAAAGCCGTAGCCTTTTTCTTGTTATGATTTTCCTGTAATGATCCGAGTTGCAGTGGTAGCTAGCAACCTAGTAACAGACGATCACGTCCAATGTTAAGAAATATAAAACCCATAACTCCTAAAAAAGGAGTCAGATCAGAACAAAAAGTACACCATTAGAACCGCCTTATCCGAAACCTCTATAAAGGAAACTTACCGCCCTTTGGCTTGAATAACAAAGAAAATATATTGGCTTGAAAATCAAGAAAATTGACTTCAACCACGTTATTCTCCACAAACGGGATATTTTTTTTCTTTCTTTTGTTTCCAGAGATAGCTTGGCACTGGAACATCGTAGAGAGTTGTTCAATGGCTCATTTTAAAGGAAATTTCTGGATCTAGTGCTATTTGTACTTAATTTTTTTTTTAATTAATTTTTTTTTACGAAAAACTTAATTTTTTTGAAAACAATATTGATCAATGACGTCATAGTCGTTGGTGTAGTTAGTATTACATAAAGGCTCGATCATCGAATTTAAGCTGAAACTAAGTAAAGGAAAATTATGCCTCTATATATTCACAGTGATGTATAAGATTTCCCATTACATCTGTAAACTGTTCCACAGTTGCCGGTCCTATAATAAAGAATGACCTTTTGCCTATACTAAATTTTATACGCCACTTAATTATAGTATAGGTTATTAATTTAACAGATTGCATGGTACTGGAACATCGTAGAGAGTTGTTCAATGACTCATTTTAAAGGAAATTAATAGGGTTAAAAACATTTTGTAGTTAAAACAAATTATTTTTATTAAATTAAGAAATTTTAATTATGTTCCTTAAGAAATTATCATAAGTAAAAATTTCCCACACAGAAATTGAACTCAAGAATACTGGGTGAAAGCTATCCCAACATCTAGACCATATAGGATATATTATCCGGGTTGCAGCGGTAGCTAGCAACCTAGTAAAAGACGATCAAGTCCAATGTTAAGAAATATAAAAACCCATAGTTCCTAAGAAAGGAGTCAGATCAAAACAAAAGTACACCATTAGAACCACCTTGTTCGAAACCCCTGTATACTAAACTTTCTGTCCCTTGGCTTGAACAGCAAGGGAAATATATTGGCTTGAAAATCAAGAAAAGTGGCAGCTACTGCAACATTCTGCCTAAACGGGATATTTTTTTTCTTTGTATCCAGAGATAGCTTCGCACTGGAACATCGTAGATAGTTTTTCAATAGCTCATTTTAAAGGAAATCTCTAGATCTGGCACTTTTTGCACTTAATTTTTTTGCACTTATTTACAATAAAGAACGACACCTAGCCCATGTTAACCGAAACATAAATAGGGATTATGTAATTTCTATCAGTATCATGGCTGTAAAAATGGCTGAAACCTAGTAAAGAAAAAACCATTACAGTAAAGAACATTTCATGTTAAATATTGATCAATGATGCCATAATCTGGGTTGCATCCGGGTTGCAGCGGTAGCTAGCAACCTAGTAAGAGATTACAATAAGGACCAAAGTCTATCTAATAGTAACTGAAGCAACATAACATTAAAAAATGATGATTGGAATAAAAAACCATTGCATACATTGGACTTAGTTAGTATATTAAACTACGATCATTGGAATCCGGGTTGCAGCGGTAGCTAGCAACCTAGTAAGAGACGATCACCTCCAATGTTAAGAAATATAAAACCCCCCAACTCCTAAAAAAAGAGTCAGATCAAAACAAAAAGTACACCATTAGAACCGCCTTGTCCGAAACCTCTATAAAGGAAACTTACCGCCCTTTGGCTTGAATAACAAAGAAAATATATTGGCTTGAAAATCAAGAAAATTGACTTTTACCACGTTATTTTCCACAAACGGGATATTTTTTTCTTTCCGCTTGATTTTCCTTCTCAGCTAGCTGGGCACTGGAAAATCATAGAGAGCTGTATAATAGCTCATTTTAAAGGAAATTGCAAAATCTAGTGCCTTTTGTAATTAAAAATAAAATACTTTTTAAAGTAGATTATAATAAAGAACGACCTCTTTCCTATACTAAATTAACTATAGTGTAGGCTAGTACAGTTATATTTAAGGCCAATATATTAAAATTTTCCATTAAAAGACGACCATTGGAATAAAAACCCATTACATACATTTGATTTAGTTAGCTATTTGATTGCTTAAGGCTAGTCTCTTACTATTTCAAATAAGAAAAAGCCGTAGGCTTTTTCCTGTTTATAATCAATTTGAAAGATTTATAATAAAGAACAGACTCTAGCCAATAGTAACTTAAATATTTTATATAAAGATGTTTAGTAAAGAATGGGCTCAAGTCCAAAGGATTATATTAAAAGACGATCATTAGAAGATCAAACCATCGCATGTATTTGACTTGTTTGCTAGTAGATACAGTTTTACAATAAGGAACGAACTGTAACCCATAGTAACTTAAGAAATAAATCAAACGGTTCTTGGTCATAATAAAGAGCTGTGTAATCGCTCATTTCTTATAAAAAAAATTCTTACGATATATCTTTAAGAACTAACTCTAGGTAATAGTAACTAATTTAATTTTGAAAATCCAGGGTGCAGTGGTAGCTAGCAACCTAGTAAGAGACGATCACGTTCAATGTTAAGAAATACAAAAACCCATAGTTCCTAACAAAGGAGTCAGATCAAAACAAAAAGTACACCATTGGAACCGCGTTGTCCGAAACCCCTGTATAAGAAACTTTCTGTCCCTTGGCTTGAACAGCAAGGGACATATATTGGCTTGAAAATCAAGAAAAGTGGCAGCTACTACAACATTCTGCCTAAACGGGATATTGTTTTTCTTTGTTCTTTCTTTTCCACAGATAGCTTGGCACTGGAACATTGTAGAGGGTTGTTCAAAAGCTCATTTTAAAGGAAATTAATTGCGTTACAAATCTATAGTAACTAAAATAAATTATCCGGGTTGCAGCGGTAGCTAGCAACCTAGTAAGAGACGATCACGTCCAATGTTAAGAAATATAAAAACCCATAGTTCCTAACAAAGGAGTCAGATCAAAACAAAAAGTACACCATTTGAACCGCCTTGTCCAAAACCCCTGTATAGGAAACTTTCTGTCCCTTGGCTTGAACAGCAAGGGAAATATATTGGCGTGAAAATCAAGAAAAATGGCAGCTACTACAACATTCTGCCTAAATGGGATATTTTTTTCTTTCTTCTTTTCCACAGATAGCTTGGCACTGGAACATCGTACAGAGTTGTTCAATGGCTCATTTTAAAGGAAATCTCTAGATCTAGCGCTTTTTGCACTTAATTTTTTTTATTAATTATTTTTTACGAAAAACTTAATTTTTTATATTTTTTACAATAAAGAACGAGCTCTTGCCTATACTAACTTGCATAGGCAACCGAGTTGCAGCAGAAGCTAGTTTTCCTGGTTGCAGCGGTAGCTAGCAACCTAGTAAGAGACGATCACGTCCAATGTTAAGAAATGTAAAAACCCATAGTTCCTAAAAAAAGGAGTCAGATCAAAACAAAAAGTACACAATTAGAGCCGCCTGGTTCGTTACCCCTGTATAGGAAACTTTCTGTCATTTGGCTTGAACAGCAAGGGAAATATATTGGCTTGAAAATCAAGAAAAGTGGCAGCTACTACAACATTCTGCCTAAACGGGATATTTTTTTCTTTCTTGTTATCCAGAGATAGCTTTGCACTGGAACATCGTAGAAAGTTGTTCAATGGCTCATTTTAAAGGAAATTAATTGGGTTAAAAATCTTTTGTAACTAAAACAAACTAAAACAGGATAAATTTTTTCATTAAAGACTGTATTTTTGATGTCTTTCCATACTGCTGTCTTTTCAAAGACATTTGATTTTTGTTTTTGAAGCAATCAAACAGTTCGTGCAATCCGGGTTGCAGCGGTAGCTAGCAACCTAGTAAGAGACGATCACGTCCAATGTTAAGAAATATAAAAACCCAGAGTTCCTAACAAAGGAGTCAGATCAAAACAAAAGGTACACCATTAGAACCGCCTTCTCCGAAACCCCTGTATCGGAAACTTTCTGTCCCTTGGCTTGAACAGCAAGGGAAATATATTGGCTTCAAAATCAAGAAAATTGACTTTAACCACGTTATTCTCCCCAAACGGGATATTTTTTTCTCTTTTCTTTTTCTTTTCCACAGATAGCTTGGCACTGGAACATCGTAGAGGGTTGTTCAATAGCTCATTTTAAAGGAAATTAATTGGGTTAAAAATCTATAGTAACTAAAATAAATTATTTCTAAAAGAGAATAAATGTTTCCACCAAAAACTGCATTTTTGATGTCTTTTCACACTGCAGTCTTTCAAACATAATCGTATACCAGCGGTAAGATTTGAACCCACGCCTCCGAAGAGACTGGTGGCTAACACCAGTGTCTTGGACCACTCGGCCAGGCTGCCTCTTATAATTTGGGTTGCAGCAGTAGCTAGCAACCTAGTAAGAGACGATCAGTCCCATGCTAAGAAATATAAAAACTCCTAAAAATAGAGTAAGATCAAAACAAAAGTACATCATTAGAACTACCTTGTCTGAAACCCTACTAGATAAATAATGAATGTCGTCATAGCTTTATATTAGAGCTATGACGTGAATAGAAAAACCCGAAATTATATTGTTGTTTCTGATGACGTCATGAAATAATATCATTGCGCCATGACGTCAATAAAATCATTACGCCGTGACGTCATAATTACTACTTAAGAACGACAAAGATGTAAATTCTCTCATTCTTGATTAGAATAATGGTTAGATCGAAGCAAGCTATACGCAAGTTGAAAAAACAGTACTACACAAACAGCAGAGATAGTATCTTGAAAAGAGAAATCCGAGTTGCAGCGGTAGCTAGCAACCTAGTAAGAGACGATCACCTCCAATGTTAAGAAATATAAAACCCCCCAACTCCTAAGAAAAGAGTCAGATCAAAACAAACAGTACACCATTAGAACCGCCTTGTCCGAATCCTTTATAAAGGAAACTTACCGCCCTTTGGCTTGAATAAAAAAGAAAATATATTTGCTTGAATATCAAGAAAATAGACTTTTACCACGTTATTCTCCACAAACGGGATATTTTTTTCTTTCCGCTTTTTTTTTCTGCTCAGCTAGCTGGGCACTGGAAAAACATAGAGAGTTGTATAATAGCTCATTTTCAAGGCAATTGCAACATCTTGTCACTTTTGTAATTAAAAATAAAATACTTTTTAAAGTAGAAACAATTTTGTCAAAAAAATTGCATTTTTGATGTATTTTCATACTGCAGTCTTTTCAAAGATATTTGAATTTTGAAGCAATAAAACAGTTCATGGTAATGAACTCTATAGTAATAATAGCTATTTGTCTCAATAGTAACCGAAACTCCTGGAACCAAAATTTTCTTTTTTGGCTTAATCGCTAAAATTATTATGTAAACTGCAAAAATATTTATGATGCCTAATCAGTAATAGTAATTTTTTAATTTAAACAACAAAAATACATGAAAATTCTAAAATTAGTTTTGCTTTTTGTCTCCTGGAAGAAAATTTTTACAATAAATTTTACAATAAAGAACGACACCTTGCCCATGTTAACTAAAACATAAATAGGGATTATATAATTTCCATCAGTATCATGGCTGTAGAGATGGCTGAAACCTAGTTATTACTACAATAAAAGACGATCATTGGAATATCAAACAATTGCATACATTGGAATTAGCTAGCTACTTGATTGCTTAAGACTCGTCTCTTACTATTTCAAAGAAGAAAAAGCGGTAGGCTTTTTCCTGTGTGTAATCAGTTTATTATCAGAGACAGCGCGCTAGCACTGCCTGAGTAAAGAACGATGTGGGCACAATGTTTATAATAAAGAATGAACTCTTGCCTATAATAGATTAGATACTCAACTTAATTATAGTTAATGATATAGTAATGATAGGGTTTTATTGATAGCTGAACTACAAATTAAAAGGAAAAGACACCGGCTGGATTTGAAACACCAACCTTTCGGTTGACGGCCAAACATACTAGCCGCTTGGACTATAACGTCATTAATTGAAGTTGTAAAATTAACAATATGATACATAAATCAAACAGTTTGTGGTATTTCAAATAGTTCGAGGTAACGAACTGTAGGCTATAGTTTATATGATAAGCAACCTTGTAAGAGACGATTACGTCCAATGTTAAGAAATATAAAAACCCATAGTTCCTAAAAAAGGAGTCAGATCACAACAAAAAGTACACCATTAGAACCGCTTTTTCCGAAACTCCTGTATAGGAATTTTCTGTCCCTTGGCTTGAACAGCAAGGGAAATATATTGGCTTGAAAATCAAGAAAAGTGGCAGCTACTACAACATTCTGCCTAATTATGTATAAGAGGAAGGAGATCACTAATGCCACCACGGAAATTAAAGACAGTGATATAATGAATAACTTTGAGAATCAGAGGAAGGAAATCGCTAATACCACCACGGAAATTAAAGACAATGATATGATGAATACCATTGAGAATAAGAGGAAGGAGATCACTAATATTACCACCAAAGAAATTAAAGACAGTGATATATGAATACCATTGAGAATGAGAGGAAGGAGACCGCTAATACCACTAAAGAAAAAGCTGAAGTATTCTGTTCATGTTATTTTACAAATATTAATAAAATTATAATAAAGATCGAACTCTTCCCTATACTAACTTGCATAGGCAACTTCACTATAGTGAAGATTACAGTATTTATATTATACATCATTATAAATTATAAAAGGTTCGAATGTTCGAAGATTATAGAGTTAAAAACTTTCCCACACCGGGAATCGAACCCGGTTCTCCTAAGTGAAAGTTAACTATCCTAGCCACTAGACCAAATGGGACCATAAAGAAGTATGATTTAAGAACCATATGCATATTATTATTTCACCATACCAATCCGGGTTGCAGCGGTAGCTAGCAACCTAGTAAGAGACGATAATAAGGCCAATACAAAATCGTCGAATTGCAACCTTACTTTTGACACATCAGTTAAATCTTCATCAGACTTAAAAACTGTTTTGCTAGTTTTGCAGTAAAGAATTACATTAAAAGGCGATCACTGAAATAACAAACCATTCCATACATTGGCCTTAGTTAGCTACTTGATTGTTTGAGTTTCGTCTCTTACTATTTAAAAGAAGAAAAAGCCGTAGGCTTTTTCCTGTTTGTATTTATAGTTAAAAAACGAACTCAAGTCCAAAGAAACTGAACACTGTGGTTCATTCATATTATCTTCATTATTTTAGCTAGAATGTAAATAAACAAGTTTCTTTTTTAAATTTTAAATTGAAAAGATAGTGCTTTTAATTCAACATATTAAAAGTTCTCCCCGACGGGGAATCGAACCCCCGTCTCCCAGGTAACAAGTGGCCATACTTACCATTAGACTATTGAACACTTATAAAATAAAAGTTACATATAACATATGATAACAATTTTTTAATCCGGGTTACATAAAGGCTCGATCATCGAATTTTTACATTAAAGAACGAACTTTAGTCCATATCCGGGTTGCAGCGTTAGCTAGCAACCTAGTAAGAGACGATCACGTCCAATGTTAAGAAATATAAAAACCCCTAACTACTAAAAAAGGAGTCAGATCAAAACAAAAAGTACACCATTAGAACCGCCTGGTCCGAAACCCCTGTATAGTAAAATTTCTGTCCCTTGACTTGAACAGCAAGGGAAATATATTGGCTTGAAAATCAAGAAAAGTGGCAACTAGTACAACATTCTGCCTAAACGGGATATTTTTTTCTCTTTTCTTTGTTTCCAGAGATAGCTTGGCACTGGAACATCGTAGAGGGTTGTTCAATAGCTCATTTTAAAGGAAATTAATTGGGTTAAAAACCTTTTGTAACTAAAATAAATTATTTCTAAAAGAGAATAAATTTTTCCACCAAAAACTGCATTTTTGATGTCTTTTCACACTGGTAGAGACGATCAGTCCAATGCTAAGAAATATAACAAAACTCCTAAAAATAGAGTCAAATCAAAACAAAAGTACATCATTAGAATTTATAATAAAGATCGAACTCTTCCCTATACTAACTTGCATACGCAGCTTCACTATAGTTAAGATTACAGTATTTATATTATACATCATTATAAATTATAAAAGATTCAAATGTTCGAAGATTATAGAGTTAAAAATTTTCCCACACCGGGAATCGAACCCGAGCCTGTTAATTGAAAGTTAACTATCCTAGCCACTACACCATATGGAACCATAAAGAAGTATGATTTAAGAGCCATATGCATATTATTATTTCACCATACCAATTATAATAAGGCCAAAACAAAATAGTCGACATGCAACCTTACATTTGCCACATTAGTTAAATCTTCATCAGGCTTAAGAAATGTTTTGCTAGTTTACATGAAAGAACGAACCTTAGCCCATAGTAGCAGAAATAATCCGGGTTGCAGCGGTAGCTAGCAACCTAGTAAGAGACGATCACGTCCAATGTTAAGAAATATAAAAACCCCTAACTCCTAGAAAAATAGTCAGATCAAAACAAAAAGTACACCATTAGAACCGCCTTGTTCGAAACCCCTATAAAGAAAACTTACCACCCTTTGGCTTGAATAACAAAGAAAATATATTGGCTTGAAAATCAAGGAAATTGACTTTAACCACGTTATTCTGCACAAACGGGATATTTTTTTCTTTCTTTTGTTTCCAGAGATAGCTTGGCACTGGATCCGGGTTGCAGTGGTAGCTAGCAGCCTAGTAAGAGACGATCACGTCCAATGTTAAGAAATATAAAAACCCCTAACTCCTAGAAAAATAGTCAGATCAAAACAAAAAGTACACCATTAGAACCGCCTTGTCCGAAACCCCTATAAAGGAAACTTACCACCCTTTGGCTTGAATAACAAAGAAAATATATTGGCTTGAAAATCAAGAAAATTGACTTTAACCACGTTATTCTGCACAAACGGGATATTTTTTCTTTCTTTTGTTTCCAGAGATAGCTTGGCACTGGAACATCGTAGAGAGTTGTTCAATGGCTCATTTTAAAGGAAATCCCTAGATCTAGCGTCTTTTCCACTTAACTTTTTTATTAATTATTTTTCACGAAAAACTTAATTTTGTATGTACAATATTGATCAATGACGTCATAGTCGTTGGATATAGTCCGGGTTGCAGCGGTAGCTAGCAACCTAGTAAGCGACGATCACGTCCAATGTTAAGAAATAAAAATCCCATAGCTCCTAAAACAGCAGTCAGATCAAAACAAAAAGTACACCATTAGAACCGCTTTGTCCAAAACCCCTTTTTAGGAGACTTTCTGTCATTTGTTTTGAACAGCAAGGGAAATATATTGGCTTGAAAATCAAGAAAAGTGGCAGATACTACAACATTCTGCCTAAACGGGATATTTTTTTCTTTCTTTTGTTTCCAGAGATAGCTTGGCACTGGAACATCGTAGAAAAATGTTCAATGGCTCATTTTAAAGGAAATTAATTGGGTTAAAAACCTTTTGTAACTAAAACAAATTATTTTAAAACAGGATAAATTTTTCCACTAAAAACTTTATAATAAAGAACGACCTCATGCCAATGCTAAATTTTATACGCCACTGAATAATAGTATAGGTTAGTAATTCCACAGATAGCTTGGCACTGGAACATCGTAGAAAGTTGTTCAATGGCTCACTTTAAAGGAAATTAATGGGGTTAATTATATTATATTAAAAGACGATCATTAGAAGAACATTATTATAAAGAACGACCTCATGCCTACACTAAATTTTATACGCCACTGAATTATAGTATATGTTTGTAATTCCACAGATAGCTTGGCACTGGAACATCGTAGAGAGTTGTTCAATGGTTACAATAAAAGACGATCATTGGAATAACAAACAATTGCATATATTGGAATTAGCTAGCTACTTGATTGTTTGAGACTCGTCTCTTACTATTTCAAAGAAGAAAAAGCAGTAGGCTTTTTCCTGTGTGTAATCAGTTTATTGTCATAGGCAGCGCATAGCACTGCCTGAGTAAAGAACGATGTAGGCACAATGTGTTTTTTCTTCTTCAGTCAGGCACTTCGTATCGAAGGAGTTGTCGTATCCGGTTTGCAGCGATTTTACAGTAAAGAACGAACCTTAGCTCATAGTAAAATTTTACAGTAAAGAACTAACTTCCAGCCCATAATCTGGGATGCAGCGGTAGCTAGCTAATAACTATTAAGAGACGATCACGCCCCATAGTAAAAACTAAAGTAGCCCATAGCTCTTGAAAAAAAGATTCAGATCAAAACAAGTATTACACTATTAGGACCACAATAGGACAACAATATAGAGATATGTACTTCACGAAGTAAGCCAAAAAGGTTTGTTTCCAGGATGCAATAATAACTTTGAACTAAGATGATATAAAATTAATGGCGTTAAAAAATGGCGTAGCGAGTTAATTGAAGCAAAAGGAAAACCAAACTGATTTTAAAATTTTGTGTTTTTTTCTGGTTTGAATTAAAAAATGGAAATTAGTGATCAGACACCATAAATATTTTTGCACTTTGCAGTTAAATAAAATTATTTTATTTAAAATTTTTAGGAATGATTCTAGTTTTAGTTGACAAATGAGATTTTTTTTTAAGGAATCCGGGTTGCAGCGGTAGCTAGCAACCTAGTAAGAGACGATCACGTCCAATGTTAAGAAATATAAAAACCCATAGCTCCTAAAAAAGGAGTCAGATCAAAACAAAAAGTACACCATTAGAACCGCCTTGTCCGAAACCCCTGTATAGGAAACTTTCTGTCCCTTGGCTTGAACAGCAAGGGAAATATATTGGCTTGATAATCAAGAAAATTGACTTTAACCACGTTATTCTCCCCAAACGGGATATTTTTTTCTTTTTTTGTATCCAGAGATAGCTTGATCCACTGGAACATCGTAGAGGGTTGTTCAATAGCTCATTTTAAAGGAAATTAATTGGGTTAAAAATCTATAGTAACTAAAATAAATTATTTCTAAAAGAGAATAAATTTTTCCAATAAAAACTGTATTTTTGATGCAGTGACGTCATAATTACTATATAAGAAACGTCAAAACTGTAAATGGTCTCATTCATGAATACATAATGGTTAGATCAAAGCAAGCTACACGCAAGTTAAAAAATCAGTACTAAAAATATAATAAAGAACGACCTCTTGCCTATACTAAATTTTATACGCCACTTAATTATAGCTAAGGTTAGTAATTCCACAGATAGCTTGGCACTGGAACATCGTAGAGTTGTTCAATGGCTCATCTTGAAAAAAATTAATTGGGTTAAAAGTCTTTTGTAATTAAAAAATATTATCTTTAAAATAGAATCAGCTTTTTTATGAAAACTGCATATTTCATATTAAAGATTGATCAATGACGTCGTAATCGTATACCTGTGGTGGGATTTGAACCCGCGCCTCCAAAGAGACTGGTGGTCTCTTCGGAGGCGCGTCACTTACTAGCTACCTACTAAGAGACGATCACGCCCAATGCTAAGAAATATAAAAACACATAACTCCCAAAAATAGATCAAAACAAAATTACCTCATTAGAACCATCTTGCCTGATATCCTACTAGATAAATAATGAATGTCGTCATAGTTTTATTAGAACTATGACGTGAATAGAAAATTTTATATTAAAGGACGATCATTAGAAGAGCAAACCATTACGTATGTTGCACTTAGTTAGCTGCCAGATCTTTGAGCTTCGTCTCTTACTCTTCCGAAGAAGAGTACTTACTCGTCCTGTTTGTAATAAGGGTTTACATAGTCAAACAGTTCTGTGTATTTATGAATAGATTCAGTATGAAAAGACATTAAATTGCCTAATCTGGGTTGCAGCGGTAGCTAGCAACCTAGTAAGAGATGATTACACCCCATAGTAAATACTAAAGTAATCCATAACTCCTGTAAAAAGAGTCAAATCAAAACAAAAAGTACACCATTAGAACCGCCTTGTCCGAAACCCCGACAAAAAAAAATTACCGCTCTTTGGCTTGCATAGCAAAGAAAATATATTGGCTTGAAAATCAAGAAAATTGACTTTAACCACGTTATTCTCCATAAACGGGATATTTTTTTCTTTCTTTATAATAAAAGACGATCATTGGAATAACAAACAATTGTATATATTGGAATTAGCTAGCTACTTGATTGTTTGCGACTCATCTCTTACTATTTCAAAGAAGAAAAAGCTGTAGGGTTTTCCGGGTTGCAGCGGTAGCTAGCAACTTAGTAAGAGACGATCACGTCCAATGTTAAGAAATATAAAAACCCATAGTTCCTAAAAAAGGAGTCAGATCAAAACAAAAAGTACACCATTAGAACCGCCTTGTCCGAAACCCCTGTATAGGAAACTTTCTGTCCCTTGGCTTAAACAGCGACGGAAATATATTGGCTTGAAAATCAAGAAAAGTGGCAGCTATTACAACATTCTGCCTAAACGGGATATTTTTTTCTCTTTTCTTTTGTATCCATAGATAGCTTGGCACTGGAACATCGTAGAGGGTTGTTCAATAGCTCATTATAAAGGAATTTAATTGGGTTAAAAATCTATAGTAACTAAAATAAATTATTTCTAAAAGAGAATAAATTTTTCCACCAAAAACTGCATTTTCGATGTCTTTTCACACTGCAGTCTTTCAAACATAATCGTATACCAGCGGTAAGATTTGAACCCACGCCTCCGAAGAGACTGGTGGCTAACACCAGTGCCTTGGACCACTCGGCCAGGCTACCTCTCATAAATAAATATATATGTGAATTTGGGTTGTTTCCGGGTTGCAGCGGTAGCTAGCAACCTAGTAAGAGACGATCACGTCCAATGTTAAGAAATATAAAAACCCATAGTTCCTAACAAAGGAGTCAGATCAAAACAAAAAGTACACCATTAGAACCGCCTTGTCCGAACCCCCTGTATAGGAAACTTTCTGTCCCTTGGCTTGAACAGCAAGGGAAATATATTGGCTTGAAAATCAACAAAATTGACTTTAACCACGTTATTCTCCCCAAACGGGATATTTTTTTCTTTTTTGTTCTTTTCCACAGATAGCTTGGCACTGGAACATCGTAGAGGGTTGTTCAATAGCTCATTTTAAAGGAAATTAATTGGGTTAAAAATCTATAGTAACTAAAATAAATTATTTCTAAAAGAGAATAAATTTTTCCACCAAAAACTACATTTTTGATGTCTTTTCACACTGCAGTCTTTCAAACATAATTGTATACCAGTTATTATAATAAAGATCGAACTCTTCCCTATACTAACTTGCATACGCAACTTCACTATAGTTAAGATTACAGTATTTATATTATGCATCATTATAAATTATAAAAGGTTCAAATGTTCGAAGATTATAGAGTTAAAAATTTTCCCACCCCGGGAATCAAACCCGAGCCTGTTAAGTGAAAGTTAACTATCCTAGCCACTAGACCATATTGAACCATAAGGAAGTATGATTTAAGAGCCATATGCGTATTATTATTTCACCATACCAATTAGAATAAGGCCAAAACAAAATCGTCGACTTGCAACCTTACTTTTGACACATTAGTTAAATCTTCATCAGGCTTAAAAAATGTTTTGCTAGTTTTACATGAAAGAACGAACCTTAGTCCATATACAATAAAGAACGACACCTTGCCCATGTTAACTAAAACATAAATAGGGATTATGTAATTTCCAATAGTATCATGGCTGTAGAGATGGCTGAAACCTAGTTACAATAAAAAACGATCATTGGAATAACAAAAATTGCATACCTTTGGAATTAGCTAGCTACTTGATTATTTGAGACTCGTCTCTTACTATTTAAAAGAAGAAAAAGCCGTAGGCTTTTTCCTGTGTGTAATCAGTTTATTATCATAGGCAGCGCGCTAGCACTGCCTGAGTAAAGAACGATGTGGGCACAATGTGTTTTTTTTCCGGGTCGCAGCGATAGCTAGCAACCTAGTAAGAGACAATCACGTCCAATGTTAAGAAATATAAAAACCCATAGTTCCTAACAAAGGAGTCAGATCAAAACAAAAAGTACACCATTAGAACCGCCTTGTCCGAAACCCCTGTATAGGAAACTTTCTGTCCCTTGGCTTGAACAGCAAGGGAAATATATTGGCTTTAAAATCAAGAAAATTGACTTTAACCACGTTATTCTCCCCAAACGGGATATTTTTTTCTCTTTTCTTTTTTTTTCTTTTCAACAGATAGCTTGGCACTGGAACCTCGTAGAGAGTTTTTCAATAGCTCATTTTAAAGGAAATTAATTGGGTTAAAAATCTATAGTAACTAAAATAAATTATTTCTTAAAGAGAATAAATTTTTCCACCAAAAACTGCATTTTTGATGTCTTTTCACACTGCAGTCTTTCAAACATAATCGTATACCAGCGGTAAGATTTGAACCCACGTCTCCGAAGAGACTGGTGGCTAACACCAGTGTCTTGGACCACTCGGCCAGGCTGCCTCTCATAAATAAATATATATGTGAATTTGGGTTGCAGCAGTAGCTAGCAACCTAGTAAGAGACGATCAGTCCCATGCAAAGAAATATAACAAAACTCCTAAAAATAGAGTAAGATCAAAACAAAAGTACATCATTAGAACTACCTTGTCTGAAACCCTACTAGATAAGTCGAGATAAGATAATGAATGTCGTAGCTTTATATTAGAGCTATGACGTGAATAGAAAAACACGAAATTATATTGTTGTTTCTGATGACGTCATGAAATAATATCATTGCGCCTTGACGTCAATAAAATCATTACGCCGTGACGTCATAATTACTACTTAAGAACGACACAGATGTAAATTCTCTCATTCTTGATTAGAATAATGGTTAGATCGAAGCAAGCTATACGCAATTTGAAAAAACAGTACTACACAAACAACAGAGATAGTATCTTGAAAAGAGAAAAGCAAAGGTATTCAACCGACCAGGCGCATCGAGAAGTAAAAATTGAGAGAGCAAAACAAAGGTATTCAACCGACCAGGCGTATCGAGAAGTAATAATTGAGAGAGCAAAACAAAGGTATTCAACCGACCAGGCGTATCGAGAAGTAATAATTGAGAGCGCAAAACAAAACAGCAAGATGTGTTATCACAATGATGAAGATTATAGACATGCAAAAATTGAGACAGCCAAACAAAAGATCAAGGAGCGTTACTGGGGTGACAAAATCTATAATGAAAAAATTAAATTCTCTGCGAGGTTGTACCGAAGAACGCATAAGGACAAAGGGAAAAAATACATTCAGAAATACAAGAAGATGGCAAAAATGCAGGCTGATCTTTGTAAATTGAGAAACATTTTACGCATGTTTTATCGGGATCACAAAAAGTATTCAAAATTATAGATTAAAATTCTCTTTGAAAGAGCGGATGCTGTTGAAAAGTCGGCTAGAAATTCCTTGGCAAAGCTTCATAGTAATATCCAAAAGAAATGTTGTCAGTTTAACGAAAAGCTTCCAAGGTATGGATTGGCAACTGCGGAACAGTTTATAGATGCAATGGAAAATGTTCGACAACACAGTGAATATACGGAGGCGTACTTCTTAGAAAATTCGTATATTAATTTTGGAAGGAGCAATTGCAGTTTATGTAGCAGCAATAAAAATATATATACAAGCATACCTATCAACAGCGAAGGAAAAGCAATGTTTTTCAATTATGGCGAAAACAAGCCTGTTAGGGTTATTAGTATATGTGTTTGTAAGACTAATGATTTAGAACAAATTCCTGGAACACCGACTCAAGAAAAAAGCATTTCTCACTGCGTTTTAAACAGTTCGTTTAGTTCTACTGAATATTTGGCAAAAAATTCTCTGTGTAGTAGAACAAACTGTCCTGAAAAGTACGAGACAACTATTGAAAAATGCTCTAAAACTAGATCTGACAAGGAAATTATGATGGCTGAATATAATAAAGATCAAACTCTTCCCTATACTAACTTGCATACGCAACTTCACTATAGTTAAGATTACAGTATTTATGTTTTTACATTAAAAGACGATCACTGAAATAACAACCCATTCCATACATTGGACTTAGTTAGCTACTTGATTGTTTGAGCTTCGTCTCTTACTATTTAAAAGAAGAAAAAGCCGTAGGCTTTTTCCTGTTTGTATTTATAGTTAATCCGGGTTGCAGCGGTAGCTAGCAACCTAGTAAGAGCGAACACATCCAATGTTAAGAAATATAAAAACCCCTAACTCCTGAGAAAAGAGTCAGATCAAAACAAAAATTACACCATTAGAACCACCTTATCCAAAACCCCTATTAAGGAAACTTATCACTCTTTGGCTTGAATAACAAAGAAAATATATTGGCTTGAAAATCAAGAAAATTGACTTTAACCAAGTTATTCTCCACAAACGGGATATTTTTTTCTTTCCGCTTGATTTTCCTCCTCAACTTGCTGGGCACTGGAAAATCATAGAGAGCTGTATAATAGCTCATTTTAAAGGATAGCTGTAGCTAGAAGCGGTAGCTAGCTGTAGCTAGCAGCGGTAGCTAGCAACCTAGTAAGAGACGATCAGGTCCAATGTTAAGAAATATAAAAACCCATAGTTCCTAAAAAAGGAGTCAGATCAAAACAAAAAGTACACCATTAGAACCGCCTTGTCCGAAACCCTTGTATAGTAAACTTTCTGTTCCTTGGCTTTACCAGCAAGGGACATATATTGGCTTGAAAATCAAGAAAAGTGGCAGCCACGACAACATTCTGCCTAAACGGGATATTTTTTTCTCTTTTCTTTTTTTCTCTTTTCTTTTGTATCCAGAGATAGCTTGGCACTAGAACATCGTAGAGGGTTCTTCAATAGCTCATTTTAAAGGAAATTAATTGGGTTAAAAGACTATAGTAACTAAAATAAATTATTTCTAAAAGAGAATAAATTTTTCCACCAAAAACTGCATTTTCAATGTCTTTTCACACTGCAGTCTTTCAAACATAATCGCATACCAGCGGTATACAGTAAAGAACGATCGCTCATGCATAGTAACTGATATATGGTGGTTCCAGGGGTAGTTACTTGTGGTTCGTCTCTTACTATTTGTTGTAACTGACGTCATCCTGGTTGTTTATAGTAAAGTACGAACTCTTGCCCTTAGTTACCTACTATGTCTTGTCAAATTAGCTAATTAATTTCATCTAATTTTGTTTAAAAATAATTCCCACATCGGGATTCGAAGCCAAGACAATTAATTGAAAGTCAACTACCCTAAACCACTAAACCATATGAGATATAAATAAAAAGCTAATTAATTGTTTTATGATCTCTTATAGCATAAATTTCATCGGATATAGCTGAAACCTAGTAAAGAACAAACCACGGCACATAGTAACTATTTCCGGGTTGCAGCGGTAGCTAGCAACCTAGTAAGAGAAGATCACGTCCAATGTTAAGAAATATAAGAACCCCTAACTCCTAAAAAAAGAGTCAGATCAAAACAAAAATTACACTATTAGAACCGCCTTGTCCAAAACCCCTATAAAGGAAACTTACCGCTCTTTGGATTGAATAACATTATCCGGGTTGCAGCGGTAGCTAGCAACCTAGTAAGAGACGATCACGTCCAATGTTAAGAAATATAAAAACCCATAGTTCCTAACAGAAGAGTCAGATCAAAACAAAAAGTACACCATTAGAACCGCCTTGTCCGAAACCCCTGTATAGGAAACGTTCTGTCCCTTGGCTTGAACAGCAAGGGAATTTATAATAAAGATCGAACTCTTCCCTATACTAACTTGCATAGGCAACTTTACTATAGTGAAGATTACAGTATTTATATTATACATCATTATAAATTATTATCCGGGTTGCAGCGGTAGCTAGCAACCTAGTAAGAGACGATCACCTCCAATGTCAAGAAATATAAAACCCCCCAACTCCTAAAAAAAGAGTCAGATCAAAACAAAAAGTACACCATTAGAACCGCCTTGTCCGAATCCTCTATAAAGGAAACTTACCTCCCTTTGGCTTGAATAACAAAGAAAATATATTGGCTTGAAAATCAAGAAAATTGACTTTTACCACGTTATTCTCCACAAACGGGATATTTTTTTCTTTCCGCTTTTTCTTTCTGCTCAGCTAGCTGGGCACTCGAAAATCATAGAGAGCTGTATAATAGCTCATTTTAAAGGAAATTGCAACATCTAGTCACTTTTGTATTTAAAAATAAAATACTTTTTAAAGTAGAATCAATTTTGTCAAAAAAATTGCATTTTTGATGTATTTTCATACTGCAGTCTTTTCAAAGATATTTGAATTTTGAAGCAATAAAACAGTCCATGTAATGAACTCTATAGTAATAATAGCTACTTGTCTCAATAGTAACCGAAACTCCTGGAACCAAAATTTTCTTTTTTGGCTTAATCGCTAAAATTATTATGTAAACTGCAAAAATATTTATGATGCCTAATCAGTAATAGTAATTTTTTAATTTAAACAACAAAAATACATGAAAATTCTAAAATTAGTTTTGCTTTTTGTCTCCTGGAAGAAATTTTTTTTTCATCTCAGTTCAAATTTATTATTGTATCCTGTAACCCGTAAAGTACATATCTCCATATTATTGTCTCATAATTGCAATTATTTTAGTTTTCAGTCCAGAATCACTAAACTTATTATTTAAACTGCAAAAATATTTATGGTGTCTAACCAATAATACTAATTTTGTAATTCAAACAAGATAAATACCTGAAAATTTTAAAATTAGTTTTGTTTTATGCTAGGTTTTAGATACTCGACACGGGATTTTGTGTGCTTAATAATTTTAAATCTTGAAAAAATATGGTCTCACGCGAGTGGAAAAAAAGAAAGAATAACCAAAAACAATATCAAAATAGAACAATCCAAATTTCTACTAATAGAAAACTTTACTACACAAAAAATAAAGCTAACATCCTGAAATATAAGAAAAGTTTATTTAAAAGAGATAAAAATGCCACCAAACGCAATAAAGCTCGAGCACGCGTAAGGATTGCTACTAAGATGTCTTGTGATCCAGGATTTAAGAAAATGAAATATGACAGAGCAAAACAGAGGTATCTTACGGATCAGGGGTATCGAGAAGGGAAAATTGAGACAGCGAAACAAAAGAGCAAGGAACGGTATGATAACGATATAGATTACCGAAACAAACATAAGAAAAAAGTTGCTACCAGAATAATGGGTAGATACTGGGGTGACAAAAGCTATAATGAAAAAATTAAATTCTCTGCGAGGTTGTACCGAAGAACGCATAAGGACAAAGGGAAAAATTACATTCAGAAATACAAGAAGATGGCAAAAATGCAGGCTGATCTTTGTAAATTGAGAAACATTTTACGCATGTTTTATCGGGATCACGAAAAGTATTCGAAATTACAGATTAAAATTCTCTTTGAAAGAGCGGATGCTGTTGAAAAGTCGGCTAGAAATGCTTTGGCAAAGCTTCATGGCAATATCCAAAAGAAATGTTGTCAGTTTAACGAAAAGCTTCCAAGGTATGGATTGGCAACTGCGGAACAGTTTATAGATGCAATGGAAAATGTTCGACAACACAGTGAATATACGGAGGCGTACTTCTTAGAAAATTCGTATATTAATTTTGGAAGGAGCAATTGCAGTTTATGTAGCAGCAATAAAAATATATATACAAGCATACCTATCAACAGCGAAGGAAAAGCAATGTTTTTCAATTATGGCGAAAACGAGCCTGTTAGGGTTATTAGTAAATGTGTTTGTAAGACTAATGATTTAGAACAAATTTTGCAGTAAAGAACGAACCATAGCCCATAGTAGCAGAAATAAGAATATCTAGGTTGCAGCGGTAGCTAGCAACCTATTAATTACATAATCCGGGTTGCAATGGTAGCAAGCAACCTAGTAAAAATCCGGGTTGTTACAATAAAGAACGACACCTTGCCCATGTTAACTAAAACATAAATAGGGATTATGTAATTTCGATCAGTATCATGGCTGTAGAGATGGCTGAAACCTAGTTACAATAAAAGACGATCATTGGAATAACAAACAATTGCATACATTGGAATTAGCTAGCTACTTGATTGCTTGAGACTCGTCTCTTACTATTTCAAAGAAGAAAAAGCCGTAGGCTTTTCCTGTGTGTAATCAGTTTATTATCATAGACAGCGCGCTAGCACTGCCTGAGTATAGAACGATGTTATCCGGGTTTCAGCGGTAGCTAGCAACCTAGTAAGAGACGATCACGTCCAATGTTAAGAAATATAAAAACTCATAGTTCCTAACAGAGGAGTCAGATCAAAACAAAAAGTACACAATTAGAACCGCCTTGTCCGAAACCCCTGTATAGGAAATTACATTAAAAGACGATCATTGGTATAACAAACAATTGCATACATTGGAATTAGTAAGCTACTTGATTGTTTGAGGTTCGTCTCTTACCATTTTTACAGTAAAGAACGATCTCTCGCCAATACTAACTGATATACGGTCGCTCCAGGGGTAGCTACATCCGGGTCGCAGCGGTAGCTAGCAACATAGAAAGAGTCCGGGTTGCAGCGGTAGCTAGCAACCTAGTAAGAGACGATCACGTCCAATGTTAAGAAATATAAAAACCCATAGTTCCTAAAAAAGGAGTCAGATCAAAACAAAAAGTACACCATGAGAACCGCCTTGTCCGAAACCCCTGTATAGGAAACTTTCTGTCCCTTGGCTTGAACAGAAAGGGAAATATATTGGCTTGAAAATCAAGAAAAGTGGCAGCTACTACAACATTCTTCCTAAACGGGATATTTTTTTATTTTTTTCTTTGTTTCCAGAGATAGCTTGGCACTGTAACATCGTAGAGGGTTGTTCAATAGCTCATTTTAAAGTAAATTAATTGTTACAGTAAAGAACGATCTCTGGCCCATAGTAACTGATATAAGGTGGTTTACATTATTTCCGGGTTGCAGTGGTAGCTAGCAACCTAGTAAGAGACGATCACGTCCAATGTTAAGAAATATAAAAACCCATAGTTCCTAAAAAAGGAGTCAGATCAAAACAATTATAATAAAGAACGACCTCTTGCCTATACTAAATTTTACACGCCACTTAATTGTAGTATAGGTTAGTAATTCAACAGATAGCATGGTACTGGAACATCGTGGAGAGTTGTTCAATGTCTCATTTTAAAGGAAATTAATGGGGTTAAAAACCTTTTGTAATTAAGATTAATATAATAAAGAACGACCTCTTGCCTATACTAAATTTTATACGCCACTTAATTATAGTATAGGTTAGTAATTCAACAGATAGCATGGCACTGGAACATCTTAGAGAGTTGTTCAATGGCTTATTTTAAAGGAAATTAATGGGTTTAAAAACCTTTTGTAATTAAAACAAATTATTTTTATTACATTAAGAAATTTTAATTATGTTCCTTATGAAATCATCATAAGTAAAAATCTCCCATACGGAAATTGAACTCAAGCCTGCTGGGTGAGAGCTATCTCAACCTCTAGACCATATAGCATATATTGAAATATCCGATTAATGAAGTTAATGTTAAAGAACAAATTATAAACCCAGTTAGCTGCCTGATTATTTGAAGATCGTCTCTTACTATTCCAAAGAAGAAAAAGCCGTAGGCTTTTTCCTGTTTGTCATTTATTTTATAATAAAGAATGAACTTCAGGCTTTACTAACTGAAAAGTTTAGTATTTTTATATAGTAAAGAACGAGCTCTAAATGATAGTTGTAGCTATAGCTGCAATCAAGTGAAAGACAAACCGAAGCATATAGTAACTAAAAGTTTTAAATATGTTTTGGAAAATCATAATTGCTGTAGATGGCAAAACCTAGTGAAAGGCGAACCAGAGCCCATAGTAACTAAAAAGTGAAAAAACACGCTTTGAAAACTCACATTAAAAGACGATCATTGGAATAACAAACCATTGCATACATTGGACCTAATTAGCTACTTGATTGTTTGACGTTCGTCTCTTTCAAAGAAAAAAGCCATAGGCTTTTTCCTGTTTGTTTTACATTAAAGAAATTAGCTAATTTCGGTTTTTAGAGTTTCGGTTACTATTGAGACGGTTACAGTAAAGATTACATTAAAGAACGATCATTGAAATAACAAACCATTGCTTACATTGGACTTAATCCGGGTTGCAGCGGTAGCTAGCAACCTAGTAAGAGACGATCACCTCCAATGTTAAGAAATATAAAAACCCGTAGCTCCTAAAAAAAGAGTCAGATCAAAACAAAAAGTACACCATTAGAACCGCCTTGTCCAAATCCTCCATAAAGGAAACTTACCGCCCTTTGGCTTGAATAACAAAGAAAATATATTGGCTTGAAAATCAAGAAAATAGACTTTTACCACGTTATTCTCCCCAAACGTAATAAAGAGCGACCTCTTGCCTATGCTAAATTTTATAGACCACTTAACTATAGTATAGGTTAGTAAGGTTTACATAAGGGACTGATCCGGGTTGCAGCGGTAGCTAACAACCTAGTAAGAGACGATCACGTCCAATGTTAAGAAATATAAAAACCCATAGTTCCTAACAAAGAAGTCAGATCAGAACAAAAAGTACACCATTAGAACCACCTTGTCCGAAACCCCTGTATAGGAAAATTTCTGTCCCTTGGCTTGAACAGCAAGGGAAATATATTGGCTTGAGAATCAAGAAAAGTGGCAGCTACTACAACATTCTGCCTAAACGGGATATTTTTTTCTTTTGTATCCAGAGATAGCTTGGCACTGGAACCTCGTAGAGGGTTGTTCAATAGCTCATTTTAAAGGAAATTAACTGGGTTAAAAATCTATAGTAACTAAAATAAATTATTTCTAAAGGAGAATAAATTTTTCCACCAAAAACTGCATTTTTGATGTCTTTTCACACTGCAGGATTTCAAACATAATCGTATACCAGCGTAAGATTTGTTACATAAAGGATCGATAACGTTTATGATAATTTACAGTAAAGAACGATCGCTCATGCATAGTAGCTGATATATGGTGGTTCCAGGGGTAGTTACTTGTGGTTCGTCTCTTACTATTTCAAAGAAGAAAAAGCCGTAGGCCTTTTCCTGTTTGTAATGATATAGCATAAAATGAATTCCAAGTTGTAACTGACGTCATCCTGGTTGTTATAGTAAAGAAAGAACTCTCGCCCTTAGTTACCTACTATGTCTTGTCAAATTAGCTAATTATTATAGTAAAGAACGACCTCTAACCCATGTTAATTGATCCGGGTTGCAGCAGTAGCTAGCAACCTAGTATTATAATAAAGAACGACCTCTTGCCTATACTAAATTTTATACGCCACTTATTTATAGTATAGGTTAGTAATTCAACAGATAGATTGGTACTGGAACATCGTAGAGAATTGTTCAATGGTTCATTTTAAAGGAAATTCATGGGGTTAAAACTTCTTCTAATTAAAATAAATCGTTTTTATCCTAGCAAGAGACGATCACGTCCAATGTTAAGAAATAAAAAAACCCATAGCTCCTAAAAATTATAATAAAGAACGAATATAAAGTTATTATAAAAGGCACTTCGATATAGTTTTACAATAAAGAACGAACTCTTGCCTATACTAACTTGCATAGCCAACTATATTATAGGCTTGTACAGTTTTATTTAAAGTTAATATGTTAAAAATTCCCTCCAACAGGGAATTGAACCCCAATTCCATGCGTAACAAGCAGCTATGCTTCCCGTTGTACCATCGAAGACTTATGAAAAATAAGTTACATATAAGACATGATAAAAAATTTGTTAATACACTAAAAATTATATAATTAATTTGTCTGGTCAATTATAAATGGGGTTATCAAACAGTTCGTGGTATCCGGGTTGAAGCGGTAGCTAGCAATCCGGGTTTCAGTGGTAGCTAGCAATCGGGGTTGCAGCGGTAGCTAGCAACCTAGTAAGAGACGATCACGTCCAATGTTAAGAAATATAAAAACCCATAGTTCCTAAAAAAGGAGTCAGATTAAATTCAAAAGTACACCATTAGAACCGCCTTGTCCGAAACCCCCGTATAGGAAACTTTCAGTTCCTTGGCTTGAACAGCAAGGGAAATATATTGGCTTGAAAATCAAGAAAAGTGGCAGCTACTACAACATTCTGCCTAAACGGGATATTTTTTTTTTCTTTTTTTCTTTTCCACAGAAAGCTTTGCACTGGAACATCGTAGAGAGTTGTTCAATGGCTCATTTTAAAGGAAATTAATTGGGTTAAAAATCAATAGTAACTAAAATAAATTATTTCTAAAAGAGAATAAATTTTTCCACCAAAAACTGCATTTATGATGTCTTTTCACACTGCAGTATTTCAAACATAATCGTATACCAGCGGTAAGATTTGAACCCACGCCTCCGAAGAGACTGGTGGCTAACACCAGTGTCTTGGACCACTCGGCCAGGCTGCCTCTTATAATTTGGGTTGCAGCAGTAGCTAGCAACCTAGTAAGAGACGATCAGTCCCATGCTAAGTATAATAAAGAACGAGCTCTTGCCTCTACTAAATTTTATACGCCACTTAATTATGGTATAGGTTAGTAATTCAACAGATAGCTTGGCACTGGAACATCGTAGAGAGTTGTTCAATGGCTCATTTGAAAGTTACATAAAGGAACAATATAGTTCATCATAAATGGTATTTGTCAATTAGGTTTTTTTATATAATTATCCATTATTATGTAAAATGCAATAATTTTTGGGGTTATAATAAAGAACAACCTCTTGCCTATACTAAATTTTATACACCACTTAATTATAGTATAGGTTAGTAATTCCACAGATAGCTTGGCACTGGAACATGGTAGAGAGTTGTTCAATGGCTCATTTTAAAGCAAATTAACGGGGTTAAAAATATTTTGTAATGAAAACAAATTAAAACAGCAAGAACCGTTATCACAATGATATAATAAAGGACGACCTCATGCCTTTACTAATTTTATGCGCCACTTAATCATAGTATAGGTTTGTAATTCCACATTACACTAAACCCCATAGTAACTAAAATCCGGGTTGCAGCGGTAGCCAGCAGCCTAGTAAGAGACGATCACGTCCAATGTTAAGAAATATAAAAACCCATAGTTCCTAAAAAAGGAGTCAGATCAAATTCAAAAGTACACCATTAGAACCGCCTTGTCCGAAACCCCCGTGTAGGAAACTTTCAGTCCCTTGGCTTGAACAGAAAGGGAAATATATTGGCTTGAAAATCAAGAAAAGTGGCAGCTACTACAACATTCTGCCTAATTTATAATAAAGAACGAGCTCTTTCCTATACTAAATAAATCTATACTAATTAATGATACTAGTAATGATATGATTTTATTCATAGCCGAATGACAAATTAAAGAAAATGATCCCGGTTGGCTTGAACCATCATCCTTTCGGTTAAAGGCCGATCGTGCTTGCCACTTGGACTATGACGTCATTAATAAAAGTTTAAAAATTAGCAATATGTTACACATGATACTTTTATCAATTGTCTTTTTATATTGCAGTCTTCTCAAAGATATTTGATTTATTAAGTAATTTTGCCAAAAAATACCAAATTCTACATTTTTCTAGACAGGAGCTCGAAACCTCTGCAGTAAGGTTTTCTGATATTATATAAAGGACCGATATAGTTCATCATAAATAGTATTTGTCAATTATTACATTAAAATACTATCATTGGAATAAGAAACCATTGCAAACATTGGAAAAAGTTAGCTACTTGATTGTTTGAGGTTCGTGTCTTATTTACATAAAGGCTCGATCATCGAATTTAAGCTGAAACTAAGTAAAGGACAATTATGCCTCCATATATTCACAGTGATGTATAAGATTTCCCATTACATCTGTAAACTGTTCCACAGTTGCCGGTCCATACCTTGGAAGCTTTTCACTAAACATGTAACATTTCTTTTGGATATTACTATGAAGTTTTGCGAAAGCATCTCTAACTGACTTTTCAACAAAATCTATTCTTTCAGAGATAATTTTAATCTTTTTACAATACGGAACGAACTCTTGCCTATACTATCTTGCATATGTGAGTTTTCTTTTCCTATTTATTTATATTTTTTCTTTTATTTGTTTAGTATGTTTTTTATGTTTATGTAAGAATTTTTTTTCCGTTGAGAAAGGCTCCCGGATGTGGGGCCGAAATATTCGGAGTATTTGTGTTTAATTAAATGTGTTGTATTCACTTCTTTATAGAAATTAAAACCCGTTTTTCTTGTTTAATTTTTTGTAAATGGAAAAGCAGTGTGGTCTAAGAAATTATCATTGCATACATTAGACTAAGTTAGCTACTTTATTGTTTCAGGTTCGTCTCTTACTATTTCAAAGAAGAAAAAGCTGTAGGCTTTTTCCTGTTTGTAATCAGGTTTATATTCTATATCTGGGTCATAGCGGAAGCTAGCAACCTATTAAGAGACGATCACGTCCAATATTGAAAATATTAAAACCCATATCCGGGTTGAATTTCAATTCCCTTTTTCACTTTTTCAAGTTACATTAAGGAACGAACTTCGAACGAACGAGCGAACGAACGAGCATTAAAAAAGAACGTCAAAAGAGCATTAAAAAGAGCGTTAAAGAACGAACGAGTGTATCAAAGAACTTTATTTTAGAAGTTTCAAGTTCCTATCTGCAAAAATGTGGAATTTGGTATTTTTTGCCAGAAGAAAGATCACGAATGCTTGTTAATTTGCCTTTTTTTTGTTATCAGGGTTGATTGTATCGACCCAGTGGTCCTAGATTGTTGCGAGAGGCCTCATTTAAACGGAAATTCGAAGATCTAGTGCCTATTTTAATCAAAAAACAAAAAAAAATGAAAAATAGAATCACTTTTTACAAAAACCTGCATTTTTGATGTCTTTTCATACTACAGTCTTTTCAAAGATATTTTTATAATAAAGAACCACCTCTAAATTTTACAGGCCACTTAAATAAAGTATAGGTTAGTAATTCCACAGATAATTATATTAAAGATCATATGCGGTTTCATTCCCAGCAATCAAGGTTAAGGTCAATAATACTTTCACAAGGCTTACAGAACCAATTCACTAGCTAGTCCGTCGTTAAAGAAACATTAATGACACCATATCTTATAAAAATCCTCACTAAACATGACATTAGAAATTTTTATAAAATTCATATTTTATGACAAATGAAGTACTTTAACTTATATAAATAAAATGTTTAGGTAAATTTATTTACGAGGTATAACTCGTATAAGTTACAGTAAAGAACGATCTCTCTCTCATACTAATATATATATGGTGGTTCCAGGTGTAGTTACATCCGGGTTGCAGCGGTAGCTAGCGACCTAGTAAGAGACGATCACGTCCAATGTTAAGAAATATAAAAACCCATAGTTCCTAAAAAAGGAGTTAGATCAAAACAAAAAGTACACCAGTAGAACCGCATTGTCCAAAACCCCTGTATAGTAAACTTTCTGTCCCTTGGCTTGAACAGCAAGGGAAATATATTGGCTTGAAAATCAAGAAAAGTGGCAGGTACTACAACATTCTGCCTAAACGGGATATATTTTTTTTCTTTTTTTCTTTTTTTCTTTTGTATCCAGAGATAGCTTGGCACTGGAACATCGTAGAGAGTTGTTCAATGGCTCATTTTATTATAATAAAGAACGACCTCTTGCCTATACTAAATTTTATACGCCACTTAATTATAGTATAGGTTAGTAATTCAACAGATAACTTGGCACTGGAACATCGTAGAGAGTTGTTCAATGGCTTATTTTAACGGAAATTAATGTATAATAAAGAACGAATATAAAGTAATTATAATCACATTGATAAGGTTACTGTTTAAAACTTGTTGAAAAGATACAAAGGGATTAATATTTCTCGGATATCCATATATGACGTAATAAGTGAATGGAATATTTATAAACATTTATCTTTTGACAATCCGGGTTGCAGCGGTAGCTAGCAACCTAGTAAGAGACGATCACGTCCAATGTAAAGAAATATAAAAACCCATAAATCCTAACAGAGGAGTCAGATCAAAACAAAAAGTACACCATTAGAACCACCTTGTCCGAAGCCCCTGTATAGGAAACTTTCTGTCCCTTGGCTTGAACAGCAAGGGAAATATATTGGCTTAAAAATCAAGAAAAGTGGCAGCTACTACAATATTCTGCCTAAATGGGATATTTTTTTCTTTTTTTTTCTTTTTTTTTTTTGTATCCAGAGATAGCTTGGCACTTGAACATCTTAGAGGGTTGTTCAATAGCTCATTTTAAAGGAAATTAATTGGGTTAAAAATCTATAGTAACTGAAATAAATTATTTCTAAAAGAGAATAAATTTTTCCACCAAAAACTACATTTTCGATGTCTTTTCACACTGCAGTCTTTCAAACATAATCGCATACCAGCGGTAAGATTTGAACCTACGCCTCCGAAGAGACTGGTGGCTAACACCAGTGCCTTGGACCACTCGGCCAGGCTGCCTCTCATAAATAAATATATATGTGAATTTGGGTTGCAGCAGTAGCTAGCAACCTAGTAAGAGACGATCAGTCCAATGCTAAGAAATATAAAAACCCAAAACTCCTAAAAATAGAGTCAGATCAAAACAAAAGTATATCATTAGAACTACCTTGTCTGAAAACCTACTAGATAAATAATGAATGGCATCATAGTTTTATATTAGAGCTATGACGTGAATAGAAAAACACGAAAATATATTGTTGTTTCTGAAGACGTCATGAAATAATATCATTGCGCCATGACGTCAAGAAAGTCGTTACGCCGTGACGTCATAATTACTACTTAAGAACGACAAAGATGTAAATTCTCTCATTCTTGATTAGATAATGGTTAGATCGAAGCAAGCTATACGCAAGTTGAGAAAACAGTACTACACAAACAACAGAGATAGTAACTTGAAAAGAAAAAAGCAAAGGTATTCAACCGACCAGGCGTATCGAGAAGTAATAATTGAGAGAGCAAAACATTCTTATACAAGGGCCCACCTTATTTGCCATATGAATTTTAATAAAAAGAGTAATAGCAAAAATGTAAGCCTGCCACTCTACTGAAAAGTTAGTGGTGGGATTTGGTCCCGTTGGGACTTAGGGCCCACGAGAGATGAGGACCGTTTCTGTTTTTGGCTAAAACAGAAACGGTTAAAAATGGCAAAAAAAAACGGAACATTAACAGAAACGAAAAAACGGAGCTCCGTTTCTTTTTTTCGTTTTTTAACCGAAAAACAGAAACGGTCTGTTTTTATTTAAAAAACGGCCGTTTTAACGGATATTTCCGGTTTTTTTTACAATAAAGAACGACACTTAGCCCATGTTAACTGAAACATAAATAGGGATTATGTAATTTACATCAGTATCATGGCTGTAGAGATCCGGGTTGCAGCGGTAGCTAGCAACCTAGTAAGAGACAATCACGTCCAATGTTAAGAAATATAAAAACCCATAGCTCCTAATTACAGTAAAGAACAATCTGTCATCCATAGTAACTGATATATGGTGGTTCCAGGGGTAGTTACTTGAGGTTATAAAATTGGAACCGCCTTGTCCAAGACCTCTATATAGCAAACCTATCGACCCGTTTCTTGAATAAAAGGAAAATACTTTGGCTTGAAAATCAAGAAAATTGACTCATAAAACGATATTCTCCACAAACGGCATCTTTTTTTTTCTTTGCGCTTGATTTGACTCCTCAGCTAGCTGGGCACTGGAAAATCATACAGCGCTGTATAATGGCTCATTTTAAAGGAAATTTAAAGAAAAATCAAGTGCCTTTTGTAATTAAAAATAAAATATTTATAATAAAGATCGAACTCTTCCCTATACTAACTTGCATACGCAACTTCACTATAGTTAAGATTACAGTATTTATATTATACATCATTATAGATTATAAAAGGTTCAAATGTTCGAAGATTATAGAGTTAAAAATTTTCCCACACCGGGAATCGAACCCGAGCCTGTTAAGTGAAAGTTAACTATCCTAGCCACTAGACTATATGGAACCATAAAGAAGTATGATTTAAGAGCCATATGCATATTATTATTTCACCATACCAATTATACTAAGGCCAAAACAAAATCGTCGACTTGCAACCTTACTTTTGACACATTAGTTAAATCTTCATCAGGCTTAAAAAATTTTTTGCTAGTTAATTTCTAAATTGTTAATTTGTAGTTAATTTGTAAAGACATCCATTTAGCAAAAGAAAAGTAATATTTTTTATAATAAATTATAGTAAAGAACGAACTTCAGTCCATAGTAACTAAAACAAGATTATAATCAGCTTTGGTATAAAATACTGTCATCCGGGTTGCAGCGGTAGCTAGCAACCTAGTAAGAGACGATCACGTCCAATGTTAAGAAATATAAAAACCCATAGCTCCTAAAAAAGGAGTCGGATCAAAACAAAAAGTACACCATTAGAACCGCCTTGTCCGAAACCCCTGTATAGGAAACTTTCTGTCCCTTGGCTTGAACAGCAATGGAAATATATTGGCTTGAAAATCAAGAAAATTGACTTTAACCACGTTATTCTCGTCAAAAGGGATATTTTTTTCTCTTTTTTTTGTATCCAGAGATAGCTTGGCACTGGAACATCGTAGAGGGTTGTTCAATAGCTCATTTTAAAGGAAATTAATTGGGTTAAAAATCTATAGTAACTAAAATAAATTATTTCTAAAAGAGAATAAATTTTCCCAATAAACACTGTATTTTTGATGCAGTGACGTCATAATTACTATATAAGATCATCATAGTTTTATATTAGAGCTATGACGTGAATAGAGTGACGTAATAATTAGTATATATCCGGGTTGCAGCGGTAGCTAGCAACCTAGTAAGAGACGATCACCTCCAATGTCAAGAAATATAAAACCCCGTAACTCCTAAAAAAAGAGTCAGATCAAAACAAAAAGTACACCATTAGAACCGCCTTGTCCAAATCCTACTTACAGGAAACTTACCGCCCTTTGGCTTGAATAAAAAAGAAACTATATTGGCTTGTAAATCAAGAAAATAGACTTTTACCACGTTATTCTCCCCAAACGGGATATTTTTTTCTTTTTTTTTCTTTTTCTTTTCCACAGATTTATATTAAAGAACGACCTCTTACCTATACTAAATTTTATACGCCACTTAATTATAGTATAGGTTAGTAATTCAACAGATAGCTTGGCACTGGAACATTGTAGAGAGTTGTTCAATGGCTCATTATCCGGGTTGCAGCGGTAGCTAGCAACCTAGTAAGAGACGATTATAATAAAGAACGAATATTGTGTACTAATAACCATATATGACTTAATTAGCGACGTGACGTAAAAATTGAAAAAATTAATTTTTATTTTATTTTCGTTTTTAGTTCAGAATCGCTAAAGTTATAAACTGAAAAAATATTTATGGTGTCTGAACAATAGTTTTAATCTTTTAATTTAGACTAGAAAAATACCTGAAATTACAATAAGGAACGAACTTTAACCCATAGTAACTTAAGTATTAAATCAAACGGTTCGTTGTCATAGTAAAGAGCTGTGTAATGGCTCATTTTAAAGGAAACTGCTGTATATAGAAACCTTTTGTAATTAAAAAAATTAATTATTATTATAAAACAAATTATTACGATGTGGTAAAGAACTAACTCTAGGCGATAGCAACTAATTTAATTTTGAAAAGAAACAATTACAGCAGAAACCTAAATGGTAGTATAAGTAAGCTACAGTTAATAACGACCGTCCACCAGAATTTGAACTCGGATCGCAGGATTCAAAGTCTTAAGTGCTAACCACTACACCAAGAAATGTTCATATAACAAAGAATTTTAACAGTATATGATAACTTGAAGACCAAACTCTATCCATCAGTATTGTCTATCAGATCGTTTTAACGAACTTTATAGCAATTTTATACATTAAAAGACGATCATTGGAATAAAAAATGAGTGCATACATTGGACTTAGTTAGCTACTTGATCGTTTGAGGTTCGTCTCTTACTATTTCAAAGAAGAAAAAGCCGTAGGCTTTTTCCTGTTTGTAATATCCGGGTTGCAGCGGTAGCTAGCAACCTAGTAAGAGACGATCACGTCAAATGTTAAGAAATATAAAACCCATAGTTACAATAATTACAATAAAGAGCGTGTATGGGCGTGAGGAGTGGTTATATCATCATAGTAGTAGCTATAGCTGCAATCTAGTAAAAGTCCAATTGCCAAAGCCAAAAGCGGTGGCGTAATCTTGTGAAAGTTCAGGGTTACAGCGGTAGCTAGCAACCTAGTAAGAGACGTTCACATCCCGTAGTAAAAACAAAATAGCCCATAACTCCTAAAACTACAGTCAGATCAAAAAAGAAGTCCAAAATTAGAATTGCTTTTTCCAACACCCTTATTTAGGAAAAGAACAGCCCTTGGCTTGAATAACAAGGAAAATATATTGGTTTGAAAATCAAGAAAGTGGCTGTAACCACGATATTCGGCATCTAGAGCATCTTTTTTTCTGTTATTTTTTCACCCAGATAGCTGGGCACTGGAAAATCATAAAGAGCTGTTTAATAGCTCATCTTAAAAGAAATTGCTACTTTTAGTACCTTTTGTAATTAAAAAACAAAAAGTTTTTAAAATAGCATAATAAAGATCGAACTCTTCCCTATACTAACTTGCATACGCAACTTCACTATAGTTAAGATTACAGTATTTATATTATACATCATTATAGATTATAAAAGGTTCAAATGTTCGAAGATTATAGAGTTAAAAATTTTCCCACATCATAATAAGAGACGATCACGTCCAATGCTAACATAACAATAAAGAACGAACTCTAATTAAATTTTGTTATTATCCGGGTTGCAGCGGTAGCTAGCAACCTAGTAAGAGACGATCACGTCCAATGTTAAGAAATATAAAAACCCATAGTTCCTAACAGAGGAGTCAGATCAAAACAAAAAGTACACCATTAGAACCGCCTTGTCCGAAACCCCTGTATAGGACACTTTCTGTCCCTTGGCTTGAACAGCAAGGGAAATATATTGGCTTGAAAATCAAGCAAATTGACTTTTACCACGTTATTCTCCCCAAACGGGATATTTTTTTCTTTTTCTTTCTTTTCCAGAGATAGCTTGGCACTGGAACATCGTAGAGGGTTGTTCAATAGCTCATTTTAAAGTAAATTAATTGGGTTAAAAACCTTTTGTAACTAAAATAAATTATTTCTAAAAGAGAATAAATTTTTCCACCAAAAACTGCATTTTCGATGTCTTTTCACACTCCAGTCTTTCAAACATTATACCAGCAGTAAGATTTGAACCCACGCCTCCGAAGAGACTGGTGGCTAACACCAGTGCCTTGGACCACTCGGCCAGGCTGCCTCTCATAAATAAATATATATGTGAATTTGGGTTGCAGCAGTAGCTAGCAACCTAGTAAGAGATGATCAGTCCAATGCTAAGAAATATAACAAAACTCCTAAAAATAGAGTCAGATCAAAACAAAAGTACATCATTAGAATTACCTTGTCTGAAACCCTACTAGATAAATAATGAATGTCATCATAGTTTTATATTAGAGCTATGACGTGAATAGAAAAACATGAAATTATATTGTTGTTTCTGAAGACGTCATGAAATAATATCATTGCTCTATGACGTCAACAAAATCATTACGCTGTGACGTCATAATTACTACTTAAGAACTACAAATATGAAAATGTTCTCATTCATAATTACATAATGGTTTCAATCAAGCAAGTCGCACGCAAGTTGAAAAAACAGTACTACACAAACAACAGAGATAGTATCTTGAAAAGAGAAAAGCAAAAATATTCAACCGACCAGGCGCATCGAGAAGTAAAAATTGAGAGAGCAAAACAAAACAGCAAGATGTGTTATCACAATGATGAAGATTATAGACATGCAAAAATTGAGACAGCCAAACAAAAGATCAAGGAGAGTTATCACAATGATGAAGATTACCGCATCAAATATAAGAAAAACCAAAAGCAAAGGTATTCAACCGTCCAGGTGTATCCAGAAGCAAAAATTGAGACAGCCAAACAAAAGATCAAGGAGCGTTACTGGGGTGACAAAATCTATAATGAAAAAATTAAATTCTCTGCGAGGTTGTACCGAAGAACGCATAAGGACAGAGGGAAAAATTACATTCAGAAATACAAGAAGATGGCAAAAATGCAGGCTGATCTTTGTAAATTGAGAAACATTTTACGCATGTTTTATCGGAATCAAGAAAAGTATTCAAAATTACAGATTAAAATTCTCTTTGAAAGAGCGGATGCTGTTGAAAAGTCGGCTAGAAATTCTTTGGCAAAGCTTCATAGTAATATCCAAAAGAAATGTTGTCAGTTTAACGAAAAGCTTCCAAGGTATGGATTGGCAACTGTGGAACAGTTTATAGATGCAATGGAAAATGTTCGACAACACAGTGAATATACGGAGGCGTACTTCTTAGAAAATTCGTATATTAATTTTGGAAGGAGCAATTGCAGTTTATGTAGCAGCAATAAAAATATATATACAAGCATACCTATCAACAGCGAAGGAAAAGCAATGTTTTTCAATTATGGCGAAAACGAGCCTGTTAGGGTTATTAGTAAATGTGTTTGTAAGACTAATGATTTAGAACAAATTCCTGGAACACCGACTCAAGAAAAAAGCATTTCTAACTGTGTTTTAAACAGTTCGTTTAGTTCTACTGAATATTTGGCAAAAAATTCTCTGTGTAGTAGAACAAACTGTCCTGAAAAGTACGAGACAACTATTGAAAAATGCTCTAGAACTAGATCTGACAAGGAAATTATGATGGCTGAAGTCACCTATAACAATCCGAGTAAACATTCAAAACCAAAAATTGGGCAGCAGGTTACTTGGCAATGTCACCCTGATATCTGCAAGCTCTATCCGATGGATATTGAATTATGTCAAATTCTTTTTGATATCCTTGAAAATAATATAGCATTAAAATTTTCAACTGACAAAGTGGTTAATTTCTACCTTGGCGGCTTGGATTATTGTGAAATCAATTACAGGGACACAAGAAAGCATGGGCATTCGTTATACTGTAGCCCAAATGAGGGATGTCAGAGCTATTTGCGTTCTCTAAGGGCACTAGCTCCACATTTTCCTGTCTTGAACTGTTTCATTAATAGCGTATATAAGGCAGTATCAAAATGTAAGATTATACAACATATTAATCTACTAAAAGTCGAGGGTTCGTACAAGGATCTAAGTCATTACATAGAAGAAGTGTCAAGTAGACTCTGTCGTAATAATAGTCAAGACTTCATTTACGGTGATAGAAATATTAGAGTTTCTGTGGATGAAAATACAATAATAAAATTATTTGGTGAGAGCCTTGATAAGGTAGCTAACATCAGGGATGTATACCCCACAATGCATTGTGACAGTTGTGAGCAGAGAAAGACAAAATACCAATTGAAGAGTCCAAGATCCCTTTCAAATAGGACAGGTTTTGATGTAATGATGGCCACGATTTTAGAACACCTACAACAGGACATACCCAAAGATGACAGAGAACAACTAATTCAATGTACAGGTTGGAAAGAGGATGTCATAGATTCGTTCTTGGTCTGTGATTACTGTGCTGGGAAAATGTTGAAAAGTCAGGAGAATGTCCGATCAGTATTAAATAACCTTCATATAGACTGTACACCGGGATGTATAAAGTGTTTAAATAATTTTGAAATGGCAATGATTCGATTTGTTATGCCTTGTCTTACGATCGTCAGATTAGGGCAAGTAACTGCATTGAAGAGACCTAGAACAGAACTTGTTGACGCTCTTAAGGGGAGAATAGTATATCTACCTGTTGATGTGCAAGCAAATGCAGATATTCAGCCTGAAAAACTTCCTAACATTGATAGTTTTGTAGTCATTGTCAACGGTCAGCCTACTTACAACAAGAATGTTTGGACTGCACTAATAGATCTGAGAAAAGTCCATGAAGCACTGTTGTGGTTAAGAGAGAACAACAGTCTCTATAAAACAATACATGCATACACCCTAGAAGATTTAAATAAAATACTTGAAGCACGTCTTGCTGAAAAAGCGGTTGGTGTTGATAATTTACCTGAAATACCGGAAGCTGCAATCCTTCAGAAACTGACAGAAAGCGCAATATCTACATTGGTTGAACATTTTTCTGTCCAGCCTCTCAATTCAGCGGTACCAAAAGACTTCATTGAAGATTTTAAGCAGATGAAAGATCTTGGTACTGACCAATTTCAAATCAAGAAACTAAAAGGTGAGAGCGAAGACTTATTTCAGGAAGAACTTGATCTAAAAGTGTTTCCAAATCTTTTCCAGAAAGGCAAATATGGCTTGCGTGACAAGGCAAGACCATTTCGGATTAGGAATGCAGAATATTTTAAATCAAGGCTTCTTAGCAGACATACTAAGTTTTGTCTTGACAAACAGTTTCTTTTTCACAGCTTCCAATTGCAAGATTTCTCTTACATGTGTAATAGCGTCGGTCATATGTTGCAGAATGTGAAACCAAATCAAACTGCTCGTCAATTTATAGACAGGCTTCATTCCCGTGATGGAGAGATGGAAGCGACTTTGTTTTCTGTTCAATCAAAAATCAGAGGGTCTCAGCAGTATTTTCAATCTCTTTCCTATAAAGTAAAGTCAATGATTGAGCAATTGAGTCCACCGACTTTGTTTCTGACAGTTTCATGTGCTGAGTGGTACTCTCCTGAATTTATTGAATATTTACGGACTGTCCATAAGAACTTACCTGGTGTGGCAAAAATGACCCCAGCAGAGTTGACGTGTCTAGATCCAATTGCAGTTTCCATGCACTTTGACAAAAAATGGACACCTATATTTAATGAGCTAATTTGTTCAAAGACAAATCCTTTGTTTGGTAAAATTAAGGATCATTTCTGGCGTATCGAGTATCAGAAAGGAGGTGTGCCTCATGTACACTGTGTGTTGTGGATTGAAGATGCTCCTATTATTGGGAAATCAACAGCGTCTGAAGTGATTAAGTATATCAATAGTATTATAACTTGTGAAATACCCAATAGATTGACTAGTCCAACTCTTCACAAACTGGTCAAAGACCATCAAGTGCACCGCTGTAATAAATACTGTCAAAGAAAGTATAAGAGAAAAAGAGGAAGATGGGTTACGTATTGTAAGTTTAGGTGCAGTAGGTACCTCTTGCCTATATTAAATTTTATACGCCACTTAATTATAGTATATGTTAGTAATTCAACAGATAGCTTGGTACTGGTACATCGTAGAGAGTTGTTCAAAGGCTTATTTTAAAGGAAATTAATGGGCTTAAAAACATTTTGTAATTTTATTTTAAAAGACGGTCCTTAGAAGAACAAACCATTGAATACATTGGACTTAGTTAGCTCCCTTATTCCTTGAGAGTCGTCTCTTACTACTCCAAAGAAGAAAAAGACGTAGGCTTTTTCCTGTTTGTTATCAGGGTTTACATAATCTGGTTTGTTAATCCGGGTTACAATAAAGAACGACACCTAGCCCATGTTAACTGAAATATAAATAGGGATTATTTAATTTCCATCAGTATCATGGCTGTAGAGATGGCTGAAACCTAGTAAAGAGCAAACCATCCGGGTTGCAGCGGTAGCTAGCAACCTAGTAAGAAACGATCACGTCCAATGCTAAGAAAAATAATTACAATAAAAAACGATCATTGGAATAACAAAAATTGCATACCTTTGGAATTAGCTAGCTACTTGATTATTTGAGACTCGTCTCTTACTATTTAAAAGAAGAAAAAGCCGTAGGCTTTTTCCTGTGTGTAATCAGTTTATTATCATAGGCAGCGCGCTTGCACTGCCTGAGTAAAGAACGATGTGGGCACAATGTGTTTTTTTTCCGGGTTGCAGCGATAGCTAGCAACCTAGTAAGAGACGATCACGTCCAATGTTAAGAAATATAAAAACCCATAGTTCCTAACAAAGGAGTCAGATCAAAACAAAAAGTACACCATTAGAACCGCCTTGTCCGAAACCCCTGTATAGTAAACTTTCTGTCCCTTGTCTTGAACAGCAAGTGAAATATATTGGCTTGAAAATCAAGAAAATTGACTTTAACCACGTTATTCTCCCCAAACGGGATATTTTTTTCTCTTTTCTTTTTTTTTCTTTTCCATAGATAGCTTGGCACTGGAACATCGTAGAGAGTTGTTCAATAGCTCAATTTAAAGGAAATTAATTGGGTTAAAAATCTATAGTAACTAAAATAAATTATTTCTAAAAGAGAATAAATTTTTCCACCAAAAACTGCATTTTTGATGTCTTTTCACACTGCAGTCTTTCAAACATAATCGTATACCAGCGGTAAGATTTGAACCCACGCCTCCGAAGAGACTGGTGGCTAACACCAGTGTCTTGGACCACTCGGCCAGGCTGCGTCTCATAAATAAATATATATGTGAATTTGGGTTGCAGCAGTAGCTAGCAACCTAGTAAGAGACGATCAGTCCCATGCTAAGAAATATAACAAAACTCCTAAAAATAGAGTAAGGTCAAAACAAAAGTACATCATTAGAACTACCTTGTCTGAAACCCTACTAGATAAATAATGAATGTCGTAGCTTTATATTAGAGCTATGACGTGAATAGAAAAACACGAAATTATATTGTTGTTTCTGATGACGTCATGAAATAATATCATTGCGCCTTGACGTCAATAAAATCATTACGCCGTGACGTCATAATTACTACTTAAGAACGACACAGATGTAAATTCTCTCATTCTTGATTAGAATAATGGTTAGATCGAAGCAAGCTATACGCAATTTGAAAAAACAGTACTACACAAACAACAGAGATAGTATCTTGAAAAGAGAAAAGCAAAGGTATTCAACCGACCAGGCGCATCGAGAAGTCAAAATTGAGAGAGCAAAACACAGGTATTCAACCGACCAGGCGTATCGAGAAGTAATAATTGAGAGACCAAAACAAAGGTATTCAACCGACCAGGCGTATCGAGAAGTAATAATTGAGAGAGCAAAACAAAACAGCAAGATGTGTTATCACAATGATGAAGATTATAGACATGTTTTTACATTAAAGAACGAACTTTAGTCCATAGTTTATATTAAAGGACGATCATTAGAAAAGCACACCATTGCATATATTGGACTGAGTTAGTTGTTCAATTTAGAATCGCTAATGGTTTACAGTAAGGACCGAAGTCTATCTCATTGTAACTAATGCAACGGGAAAACTATAATAAAGAACGACCTCTTACCTTTACTAAATTTTATACGCCACTAAATTATAGTATAGGTTAGTAATTCAACAGATACCATGGCACTGGAACATTGTAGAGAGTTCTACAATGGCTCATTTTGAAGGAAATTAATGGGGTTAAAAACTTTTTGTAATTAAAACAATTATTTTTATTACATTAAGAAATTTTATATGTTCCTTAATCCAGGTTGCAGCTGTAGCTAGCAACCTAGTAAGAGACGATCACGTCCAATGTTAAGAAATATAAAAACCCCTAACTCCTAAGAAAAGAGTCAGATCAAAACAAAAATTACACCATTAGAACCACCTTGTCCGGGTTGCAGCGGTAGCTAGCAATCTAGTAAGAGACGATCACGTCCAATGTTAAGAAATATAAAAACCCATAGTTTCTTACAAAGGAGTCAGATCAAATTCAAAAGTACACCATTAGAATCGCCTTGTCCGAAACCCCTGTATAGGAAACTTTCTGTCCCTTGGCTTGAAACAGCAAGGGAAATATATTGGCTTGAAAATCAAGAAAAGTGGCAGCTATTACAACATTCTGCCTAAACGGGATTTTTTTTTCTTTTTCTTCTTTTCCAGAGATAGCTTGGCACTGGAACATCGTAGAGAGTTGTTCAATGGCTCATTTTAAAGTAAATTAATTGGGTTAAAAATCTATAGCAACTAAAATAAATTATTTCTAAAAGAGAATAAATTTTCCCACCAAAAACTGCATTTTTGATGTCTTTTCACACTGCAGTATTTCAAACATTATACCAGCGGTAAGATTTGAACCCACGCCTCCGAAGAGACTGGTGGCTAACAACAGTGCCTTGGACCACTCGGCCAGGCTGCCTCTCATAAATAATATATATGTGAATCTGGGTTGCAGCAGTAGCTAGCAGCCTAGTAAGAGACGATCAGCCTAATGCTAAGAAATATAAAAACCCAAAACTCCTAAAAATAGAGTCAGATCAAAACAAAAGTACATTATTAGAACTACCTTGTCTGAAACCCTACTAGATAAATAATGAATGTCGTCATAGTTTTATATTAGAGCTATGACGTGAATAGAAAAACACGACCTTATATTGTGGTTTCTGAAGACGTCATGAAATAATACCATTGCGCCATGACGTCATGAAATAAAATCATTACGTCGTGACGTCTTAATTACTATATAAGAAGCGTCAGAACTGTAAATGTTCTCATTAATAATTAGATAATGGTTAGATCAAAGCAAGCTATACGCAAGTTAAAAAAACAGTACTACACAAACAACAGAGATAGTATCTTGAAAAGAGAAAAGCAAAGGTATTCAACCGACCACGCGTATCGAGATGCGAAAATTGATAGTGACAAACAGCCTTATTATAATGATGTAGTTTATAGACATGCGAAAATTGAGACAGCCAAACAAAAGATCAAGGAACGTTATGATAATGATGAAGATTACCGAATCGAATATAAGAAATAAGAAAAGCAAAGGTATTCAACCGTCCAGGTGTATCGAGAAGTAAAAATTGAGACAGCCAAACAAAAGATCAAGGAGCGTTATCACAATGATGAAGATTACCGAAAAATATTTACAATAAAGAACGACCTCTTGCCTATACTAATTACAGTAGAGATACAGTAAAGAACGATCTCTCTCCCATACTAACTGATATATGGTGGTTCCAGGTGTAGTTACATAAAGGACGAATATAGCTCATCAAAAATTTATAATAAAGAACGAGCTCATGATTATACTAAATTTTATACGCCACTTAATTATAGTACAGGTTAGTAATTCAACAGATAGCTTGGCACTGGAGCATCGTAGATAGTTGTTCAATGGCTCATTTTAAAGTTACATCACGTCGCTAATTAAGTCATATATGGTTATTAGTACACAATAGGTTTTAGATATTTTATAATACGGAACGAACTCTTGCCTATAATAGATCATATACTCAAATTAATTATAGTTAATGATATGTTTTTTTTGGTAGCTGAATTACAAATTATAACAAAACGACCCCGGCTGGATTTGAACCACCAACCTCTCGGTTAACGGCCGATTGCGCTAGCTACTTGGACTATGACGTCATTAATTAAAGTTGTAAAATTAACAATATGATACATAACTGATATGATACATAATGATACGAAAAAGCCTTAGGCTTTTTTCTGTTTGTAATAATATATTATTAATGACGGTATTTCTAATGACTATATAAGAATTTACACAAAGAATTGTAAGGAATGAACTATAGACCATAAAATACATCTGTCAAACAGTTCATGGCTTAAAACTGTATAGTAAGAGCAACCCGGCTCAATAGTGACCAAAACTCTAAAAAAGGAATTTTGATACAAAGAGATAAAAGAGCCCATGGAACGAAATGTAGCCCATGGTAACTGAAGTATTAAAAGGAATCGTTATATGGAGGATGATGCAACACATACTAATCTTTAGATAAGATAGTATAGCATAAATTAATTTTAATTATCCAGGTTGCAGCGGTAGCTAGCAACCTAGTAAGAGACGATCACGTCCAATGTTAAGAAATATAAAAACCCATAGCTCCTGAAAAAGGAAGCAGATCAAAACAAATAGTACACCATTAGAACCGTCTTGTCCGAAACCCCTGTATAGGAAACTTTCTGTCATTTGGCTTGAACAGCAAGGGAAATATATTGGCTTGAAAATCAAGAAAATTGACTTTAACCACGTTATTCTCCACAAACGGCATATTTTTTTTCCACAGATAGCTTGGCACTGGAGCATCGTAGAGAGTTATTCAATACCTCATTTTAAAGGAAATTAATTCGGTTAAATATCTTTTGTAACTAAAATAAATTATTTCCAAGACAGAATAAATTTCTTCACTAAAAACTGCATTTTTGATGTCTTTCCATACTGCAGTCTTTTCAAAGATATTTGATTTTTGTACATAAATCATAATCGTATACCAGCGGTAAGATTTGAAACCATATATCCTGGTTGCAGCGGTAGCTAGCAACCTAGTAAGAGATGATCACGTCCAATAATAAGAAATATAAAAACCCAAAGTTCCTAACAGAGGAGTCAGATCAAAACCAAAAGTACACCATTAGAACCGCCTTGTCCGAAACCCCTGTATAGGAAACTTTCTGTCCCTTGGCTTGAACAGCAAGGGAAATATATTGGCTTGAAAATCAAGAAAAGTGGCAGCAACTACAACATTCTGCCTAAACGGGATATTTTTTTCTTTTTTTCTTTTTTCTTTCTTTTCCACAGATAGCTTGGCACTGGAATATCGTAGAGAGTTGTTCAATAGCTCATTTTAAAGGAAATTAGATGGGTTAAAAATCTATAGTAATTAAAATAAATTATTTCTAAAAGACATTAAATTTTTCCACCAAAAACTGCATTTTTGATGTCTTTTCACACTGCAGTATTTCAAACATAATCGTATACCAGCGGTAAGATTTCAACCCACGCCTCCGAAGAGACAGGTGGCTAACACCAGTGTCTTGGACCACTCGGCCAGGCTGCCTCTTACAATTTGGGTTGCAGCAGTAGCTAGCAACCTAGTAAGAGACGATCAGTCCCATGCTAAGAACTATAAAAACCCAAAACTCCTAAAAATAGAGTCAGATGAAAACAAAAGTACATCATTAGAATTACCTTGTCTGAAACCCTACTATATAAATAATGAATATCGTCATAGCTTTATATTAGAACTATGACGTGAATAGAAAAACACGAAATTATGTTGTGGTTTCTGAAGACGTCATGAAATAATATCATTGCGCCATTACGTCATCATGAAATAAAATCATTACGTCGTGACGTCATAATTACTATATAAGAAGCGTCAGAACTGTAAATGTTCTCATTCATAATTAGATAATGGTTAGATCAAAGCAAGCTGCACGCAAGTTAAAAAACAGTACTTCACAAACCACAAAGATAGCATATTGAAATAAGAAAAGCAAAGGTATTCAACCAACCAAGCGTATCCAGAAGTAAAAATTGAGAGAGCAAAACAAAACAGCAAAATTTGTTATAAAAATGATCAAGTTTACAGAGATACAAAAATTGAGACAGCCAAACAAAAGATCAAGGAGAGTTATCACAATGATGAAGATTACCGCATCAAATATAAGAAAAACCAAAAGCAGAGGTATTCAACCGTTCAGGTGTATCGACAAGTAAAAATTGAGACAGCCAAACAAAAGATCAAGGAGCGTTATCAAAATGATGAAGATTACAGAGAAGCAAGAATTGAGCAGGCTAGAAAAAGATCAAGGAGCGTCATCACATTGATAAGCTTTATAGAGAAGCAAAAATTGAGCATGCTAGACAAAAGAGCAAGGAACGGTATGATAATCCGGGTTGCAGCGGTAGCTAGCAACCTAGTAAGAGACGATCACGTCCAATGTTAAGAAATATAAAAACCCATAGCTCCTAAAAAAATTGGCTTGAAAATCAAGAAAATTGACTTTAACCACGTTTTTCTCCCCAAACGGGATATTTTTTCTCTTTTCTTTGTATCCAGAGATAGCTTGGCACTGGAACATCGTAGAGGGTTGTTCAATAGCTCATCCTATTAATTTGGTTAAAAATCTATAGTAACTAAAATAAATTTTTTCTAAAAGAGAATAAATTTTTCCAATAAAAACTGTATTTTTGATGCAGTGACGTCATAATTACTATATAAGAAACGTCAAAACTGTATATAGTAAAGAACGAACTTCAGTCCATAGTAACTAATCCGGGTTGCAGCGGAAGCTAGCAATCCGGGTTGCAGCGGTAGCTAGCAACCTAGTAAGAGACGATCACGTCCAATGTTAAGAAATATAAAAACCCATAGCTCCTAAAAAAGGAGTCAGATCAAAACAAAAAGTACACCATTAGAACCGCCTTCTCCGAAACCCCTTTATAGGAAACTTTCTGTCCCTTGGCTTGAACAGCAAGGGAAATATATTGGCTTGAATTTCAAGAAAATTGACTTTAACCACGTTATTCTCCCCAAACGGGATATTTTTTTCTCTTTTCCTTGTATCCAGAGATAGCTTAGCACTGGAACATCGTAGAGGGTTGTTCAATAGCTCATCCTAAAGAAAATTAATTGGGTTAAAAATCTATAGCAACTAAAATAAATTATTTCTAAAAGAGAATAAATTTTTCCAATAAAAACTGTATTTTTGATGCAGTGACGTCATAATTACTATATAAGAAACGTCAAAGCTTTATATAGTAAAGAACGAACTTCAGTCCATAGTAACTAAAACTTTGGTATAAAATACTGTCAGCGGTGGGATTCGATCCCATGCCTCCGAATTTAAGAGTGGCTAACACCAGCACCTTAAACCACTCGACCACGCTGCCTCACATAACTATGCCATTATAATGCCATTATAAACGCCATAATACTCTAAATTAAAACTCTAAACTAAAGCTTAAACTCTTCGATGTGTTTTGCTATCAGGCCACCTTTCTATGAAGCTGTTATTACAGTAAAGAACGATCTCTCGTCCATATTGTAATAAAGAACGACCTCTTGCCTATACTAAATTTTATAGGCCGCTTAACTATAGCATAGGCTAGTACAGTTATTATATTTAAGGCCAATATATTAAAATTTTCCACTAAAAGACGGTCATTGGAATAAATCCGGGTTGCAGCGGTAGCTAGTAACCTAGTAAGAGACGATCACGTCCAATGTTAAGAAATATAAAAACCCATAGTTCCTAAAAAAGGAGTCAGATCAAAACAAAAAGTACACCATTAGAACCGCCTTGTCCGAAACTCCTGTATAGGAAACTTTTTGTCCCTTGGTTTGAACAGCAAGGGAAATATATTGGCTTGAAAATCAAGAAAATTGACTTTAACCACGTTATTCTCACCAAACGGGATATTTTTTTCTCTTTTCTTTTTTTTGTATCCAGAGATAGCTCGGCACTGGAACATCGTAGAGGGTTGTTCAATAGCTCATTTTAAAGGAAATTAATTGGGTTAAAAACCTTTTGTAACTAAAATAAATTATTTCTAAAAGAGAATAAATTTTTCCACCCAAAACTGCATTTTCGATGTCTTTTCACACTGCAGTCTTTCAAACATAATCGTACACCAGCGGTAAGATTTGAACCAACGCCTCCACAGAGACTTGTGGCTAACACCAGTGCCTTGGACCACTCGGCCAGGCTGCCTCTCATAAATAAATATATATGTGAATTTGGGTTGCAGCAGTTCCGGGTTGCAGCGGTAGCTAGCAACCTAGTAAGAGACGATCACGTCCAATGTTAAGAAATATAAAAACCCATAGTTTCTAACAAAGGAGTCAGATCAAAACAAAAAGTATACCATTAGAACCGCCTTGTCCGAAACCCTGTATAGGAAACTTTCTGTCCCTTGGCTTGAACAGCAAGGGAAATATATTGGCTTGAAAATCAAGAAAATTGACTTTAACCACGTTATTCTCCCCAAACGGAATATTTTTTTTCTTTTTTCTTTTTTTGTATCCAGAGATAGCTTGGCACTGGAACATCGTAGAGGGTTGTTCAATAGCTCATTTTAAAGGAAATTAATTGGGTTAAAAACCTTTTGTAACTAAAATAAATTATTTATAAAAGAGAATAAATTTTATAATAAAGATCGAACTCTTTCTAATTATAATAAAGATTCCCTATACTAACTTGCATAGGCAACTTCACTATAGTTAAGATTACAGTATTTATATTATACATCATTATAAATTATAAAAGGTTCAAATGTTCGAAGATTATAGAGTTAAAACTTTTCCCACACCGGGAATCGAACCCGGGCCTGTTAAGTGAAAATTAACTATCCTAGCCACTAGACCATATGGGACCATCCTGTTTGTAATCATCTGGCTTGCAGCGGTAGCTAGCAACCTAGTAGGAGACGATCACGCCATATAGTAGATACTAAAGTAACCCTTAACTCCTGAAAAAATATTCAAATCAAAACAAAGTATACTATTAGAACTGCCTTGTCCAAAACTTCTATATAGCAAACTTACCGTTTTTGGCTTGATCCGGGTTGCAGCGGTAGCTAGCAACCTAGTAAGAGACGATCACGTCCAATGTTAAGAAATATAAAAACCCATAGCTCCTAGAATTTACAATAAAGAACGGACTCTAATTACATTTTGTAATCAGGAAATATAAAATATATTACAGTAATACAGTAAGGACCGAAGTCAATCTCATAGTAACTGATGCAACAGGGAAAACTACTAACTTGCATAGGTAACTTAACTATAGTTAAGATTACAGTATTTATCATAGGCAGCGCGCTAGCGCTGCCTAAGTAAAGAACGATGTGGGCACAATGTGTTGTTGTTTTTTTTGGTTTTTTCACCATACCCGGGCACTTCGTATCGAAGGAGTCGTCGTAACAGCTTCGAAAAGGGCTCATTCGATTGGAAATCGGAGTGGCTAGTGCCCTTTTTAATAGTCAAAAGTGATTGGAGGGCAACTAGCCCCCCCCCCTCCTCACGCCCATCATTACCCCAAAAACATTCAATCAAACCTTTGAGATATCCATTTTGTTCAGGGTAGCGGTTTTTCAAGTAAAAACTGTGTTTTTGAGGAGGACACTCCCCCAAAACCCTCAGGGCAAGGGCTTTAAGTTATGCCCTGGGGGCATATTAGGTTTTTAAAGAAGGTGTTGTTTCAGAAACTTCAAAACAGGCTCATTCGATTGGAAATTCAAAGGGCTAGTACCCTTTTTAATAGTCGAAAGTGATTGGAGGGCAACTAGCCTCCCCCCCCCAACGCCCATCAGTCCCCCAAACACATCCAATCAAAATTTTGAGATAGACATTTTGTTCAGCGTAGTTGATTTCCAGATAGAAAACATGTTTTTGAGGAGGACACTCCCCCACAACCCTCAGGGCAAGGATTATAAGTTATGCCCTGGGGGCATATAAGGTTTTTATTGAAATCTTTGTAGTGGAAACTTGAAAAAGGGCTCATTCGATTTGAAATTCAAATAGCTAGTACCCTTTTTAATAGTCGAAAGTAATTTGAGGGCAACTAGCCCCCTCCCCCACACCCATCATTCCCCCAAACACATCCAATAAAATTTTGAGATAGCCATTTTGTTTAGCGTAGTTGATTTCCAGATAGAAAACATGTTTTTGAGAAGGACAGTCCCTCACAACGCTAAGGGCAAGGATTATAATCTATGCCCAGGGGGTATATAAGATTTTTATTGAAATCTTTGTTGTAGAAACTTGTAAAAGGACTCATTCGATTTGAAATTCGAAGGGCTAGTACCCTTTTTTACCCACAAAATAAGTTTTTCAAAGAAAAGTAAAGAACTCCATTACACAAAAAATGGGAAATAAAATTAGGACTAGACCAAAATAAGGAGATCCAAGAGAAATAAAGAAAACCTTTACTTTGTGCAAAAGCAATTATTCAAGCAAAAACTATTGAAAAAAGCCTTTGACTTTACGTTTTCCTAGTTGTACATTAAAGAACAAACTTTAGTCGATAGTAACTGAAGTATTATAAGCAATCATTATATAGATGAGGAATTTTACTTAAAAAATCATTACAGGTAAAAATTTCCCTTACCGGGAATCGAGGTTTGAAGCTTCTATCTGCAAAAATGTGGAATTTGGTATTTTTTTGCCAGAAGAAAGAAAGATCACGAATGCGTGTTTATTTGATTTTTTTACCAGAAGTGATTGGATCGACTCTGAGGTTCTAGAATGCCGCAAGAGGGCTCATTCGAGCGGAAATCAAAAGTTCTAGTCCCCTTTTTAATCAGAAACAAAATATTTAGAAAATAGAATCACTTTTTACAAAAAACTGCATTTTTTATGTCTTTTCATACTGAAGTCTTTCCAAAGATATTTGATTATTGAAGAAACCCCGATTTCTAACCATTTTTAACAGAATGGCTATCTAAAACTTTTATCTGATGCGATGGGAGAAAAAGGGCCTAAGGGGAGGGGGCTAATTTCCTTTTAATTTCCAATCGAATGAGCCCTCTCTGAAGTTTTTACACGCATTTCTTCTATAAGAACCATGTTTGCCCCCAGGGCATAATTTATAACGCCTTCCCCCGGGCCCTGTATTGACCCAGCAGACTCTGTTATATGATCTTTGAGCTTTTTTTTTAATAGAATGGCAATCTCAAAATGTATTTGGGGAAAAAATGCACGGGGGGACTAGTTACCCTCTGATCAGTTTTTACTCTTAATCTAATAAAGAGCGAACCACAGATGTCCACAGACCATAGTAACCAAAAGGTAAAAACACGTTTTGAATAAAATAGCCATCTGACACTGACTCAGGAATGGTAACTATTATTTCGGTTTTTCTTAAAAGTAAAAGTTTATTGCGAAAAAAAATTTATGGTGATTTCGAAAAAAAACCTGAAAACCCTCGAAAATGGCGTCAGATAAAAATGAAAAGTGTAACATTGGAATCAGCATGGTTGAAAACTTCTTGCAGTAAAATTATAGTCCTCCTCCTTAAATAACAAGGAAAATCCCTTTTTTACATCGCTAGCACTGATTTGTCTCCCGCTTTTTTTTCTCGTTTTTTTTCAGCAGACCTAGCGGGCTATCAGAACACCATAGAGAGATACTTAATGGCTCATTCAAAAGCTATTTGTCATATCTAAGTGCTTTTCATAAATTCCGCCATCTGCAAGTGCCATATGATACTGAAATGGCCCTTTTTGTGCCATTTCTAAAGGGGTGGGGCTAGCGGGCTACCAAAACATCGTAGACAGATGTTTAACAGTTCACATAAAAGCTATTTCTCATATTTACGTTTCCCTATAAAATCCATCATATCCTAGTGAGTAGAGCGGGGGGTGCTACTCCGGGGGGGAGTCCATATATGGGCATAGAACCACGTGGTTTATGGACTTTGTCAGTGAGAATTTGAAAAACAGGAACTTTGTCACTTTCATGGATGTCAACAGCAATTTATGGATGGTTTTATGGACTTTGTCAGTGAGAATGGAAAAACAGAAACTTTGTAACATTTATGTCTGTTTTCATGAATGGTTATGTGTGTTAATTATTTGATGGTTTTATGGATTTTGTCAGTGAGAATGGAAAAACAGGAACTTTGACACTTCCTTCTTGTTGTTGTTCAAGCCAGATGTTACGAGTTTCCAGGAAACAGTATTTGTTATTGTTGTTTCCAAGCCAAATGTTGTTGTCGTTTGAAGCAAAGTTAATGACATTTCTTTCCTGTTTGAGGCAGATGCTATGACCCGGAAATAGAATTTGTTATTGTTATTCGAACCAGATGTTGTTGTTTTGGTTATTCGAGGCAGATGTTATGATCTAAAAATAGAATTTGTTTCCGAGCCAAATGTTACGAGTTCCCGGAAAAAGTTACATCACCCTTCTCAACCAATCAGCGACTCAGTTAAATCCCCCATCTCAGCCAAATAGAGGGCTTGTTACATATGGTTTTCCCCGTTACATAACAATTCGCCCTTGAGATTTCGTATATAACGGACATGCAATGTGACTAAATTATCAGAAAGTATTTTGACACAGTGCAAACAACCTGACAATGGATAAAACAATTAACATAATTGATGAGCTTGTGGTCTTGGCAGCCGCAATTAGCAATGTAAGTGCATTTTTATTTTCAAACAAATTTTCCTTGGACATCCTCCAATATATTCAGCTAAAACGTAAATTTATTCCTCTACCCCCCCCCACCATTGTTTTACAATCCCAAATTCTCGCAAAAGAAATACCATTTCAATAAATTCCTTCCTTCTATATTTCCAGCTAAATCCCCCCTCCCTCCACCATTGTTTTACAATCCCAAATTCTCGCAAAAAGAAATACTTTTTCGATAAATTCCTTCCCTCTATATTTCCAGCTAAATCCCCCCTCCCTCCACCAGTGTTTTACACTCCCACATTCTCGCAAAAAGAAATACATTTTTCGATAAATTCCTTCCCTCTATATTTCCAGCTAAATCCCCCCTCCCTCCACCATTGTTTTACAATCCCAAATTCTCGCGAAAAGAAATACCATTTCAATAAATTCCTTCCCTCTATATGTCCAGCTAAATCCCCCCCTCCCTCCCCCCTTGTTTTACAATCTCAAATTCTCCCAAAAATAAATAGCATTTCAATAAATTCCTTCCTTCTATATTTCCAGCTAAATCCCCCCCTCCCTCCACCATTGTTTTAAAATCCCAAATTCTCGCAAAAAGAAATAATTTTTCGATAAATTCCTTCCCTCTATATTTCCAGCTAAATCCCCCCTCCCTCCACCATTGTTTTACAATCCCAAATTCTCGCAAAAGAAATACTTTTTTCGATAAATTCCTTCCCTCTATATTTCCAGCTAAATCCCCCCTCCCTCCCCCAGTGTTTTAAAAACTCATATTCTCGCAAAAGAAATAGATTTTCAATTTATTAATTCCTTCTATATTTCCCGATACATCCCCCCTCCCTCCCCCCGTTGTTTAATTAAACCCAGAATAGCACAATTAAATTCTTTTTTCTCTCATTGAGTTCCATCGATATTTCCAGCTCAATCCCCCCTCCCTCCCCCATTGTGTGGCAAGCCACAATTATCGCGAAAAGAAATACTGTTTTCGATAAATTCCTTCCCTCTATATTTCCAGCTAAATACCCCCTCCCCACAAACCATACTCAATGCAAAACGTAAATATATTCTTTTACCGTCAAAACCTAACCACCGCACAAAGAAATACCTTTTTGATAAATTTGGCCTTTCTGTAAGCCTTATCAACTTCTGCATATCTCTTAGCTATTAACCCGATATGTTTTGACAGTACATTTCCGCAGGGTTATAATTACTTTGTCATCCCCTCTTTCCGGTGTGTTTACGAACGCGGCAGCCAAAGGTTTTCTCCGTCAAAATTAAAACACTTTGAGGCAATAATTAGAATTGTAGTTTCGTAACCTGTATGGAAGGAGAGAAACAGATTAAGTTTAACAATATATTTAGGGCATTATGTGAAAGGGGGCAATACATCGCTTCTAACAGCTTCGTTGTAAGTAAAAGTAAGGGGTATTCTGTGTATAGACATGTACGCCCATTGACAAGAAAACTAATGTGTAAATTTATAATTTTTTCAAGCCTTCAATAAAGTTTCTTTTATATTCCCGGGCGTGAATCCAGGATTTTTGTTGGTGGTTAGCACTTTTATTAGAAATAGAAAAGATAATTGCTTCTCTTTCGAATGAATAAAACGCATGATTAACTCTATGAGAGTGATTGCTTTAATTTTCCTAATTTAGGGGGGGAGAGAATATGTTTTTTGTTCTTTCTTAGTGATAAACTAAACAAAATTATGGTTAATAACTTTCCTTCTTTAAAAAGGGAGAAATTATTTTGATTTGATTTTTCTTCTTTTCTTTATAAGGCAAATTATGAAGAATTTGCGGGCACTACATTGATGGGGCCTATGTCTGGCGCAAATAGCGAAGAATGCGTGCCCCCTCCTGCTAAGAAGACGAGGACCAATAATGCGCCCCCTGTCATCCAATATGGTCGCTGGTCGAAGCCCCCCAGCTCCACACTGCCTATCCAAGTGCAACCATCCATGCAAGCCCCTGCCCTGACTATGCAAGTCACAACTCCTGCACAAGAAATTAACGTCGGCCCCTCCACCCTCCAACGTACGTTACCTGGGCCTTCAAGACAATTCGTAGACCTAACATTGGTTCCTTCTCACGCACTATCTGAGCTATCAGCTCCACATCAATCGTCAGTGCACGCTCTGTCAAGTCCTGTGACGTACATGCACAATAGAGTGGTTGTCTCCTTCAAGCATGTCAGAGACAAACCACGGTCTCACTCTCGGTTTCTGGTCAAGACTCAAGCTGACTGTACCGTTAGTGATAAATATGAAGACTAGAGTATTTTTTTTCAATCAAGTAAGTTATTTTTAAGCTGTTAGAGAGCCCTTCACTCTCTACTTTTGTCTTTTCATTTTTTTCTATCATTCAGGACCAAGAAATATCTAAACAAAACCGATTTTTCAAAACTGTGTAAAAGTATATCTCAGTGAGATATTAACCCCCCGCCCAACCCTTGTTTTATCGGCCCTCCCTCACAGATATATAAATATATTTTTTACATAGAAACCACACACTTCTAATATTTGCTATCGCATAGATAGCTCTTAAGCGAAAATTTTTATGTAATTTAAATTAAGGCTCACCTTTTGAAACTCAAAATACCCTATTTTTCTCACTTAGTTTTAAGAGAGAGATTATTCTATTTGTCACATATTGACGTTCTAATTTACACTGAATATTTCAATCGTGCCAAAGATTTTAGTGAGGGGAAACCAAGTTAACGGTTCAATCCTGGAACACTCGCGCGGCGGCTTACAATAATTAAACTCATGTGTTTACTGAACCTGTATGGAATTAGAGAGAAATGAATTATGATCTAACAAGATTTTTTTTGGGGCATTATGTATTTGGCCGTGGAGCCAGTGGGTCCAGGAAGCATCGCGGGAAGCGATGCGGGCCCCCGAGAAGCACCACAGGGATGCGCCATGGGTCAGGGAAGCGCCACGGGCTCTAGAAGCATCGCGGGAAGCGATGCGGGTCCAGAGAAGCGCCACAGGGATGTGCCACGAGTCAGGGAAGCGTCACGGGGTCGAGAAGCATCGCGGGACGCGATGCGGGCCCCGAGAAGCACCACAGGGATGCGCCATGAGTCAGGGAAGCGCCGGGGAAAGCACCACGGGTCCAAGAAGCGCCACGGGTCAGGGAATTGCCACAGGGATGCCCCCCCCCCAAAAAAAAAAAATCCTATGACATATCTTAGATCGTCGTTAAGCTATTTTTTTCATTTATAGGGTTTCCGTGTCCCCGACACACCGTAGAGTGAAGAATGGGAATACGATGCATCTTTGGAGTCCCACAACAATTTAACATGGGACGACTCTATTGAAGTACCTGACAATATTGATGAGTTTTTAGAGGATTTTTTTAAAGTAGATAATAGCACAGTTGAACTGGTAGACTTGAGCCAAAATACATTGCAAATTTTAGACGATTTTACCCGGGAATTGGCAGGGAACCCTCCTCCCACCGATTACCCACTTCAAACAACTGAAGTGGAACAGAGTCCAGATATTGTTGAACAAGTAGGGGGAGGGGATACATCATTCCCAGACTTTCAGCTGTCCAATACAATATTGAATAATATAGTTGTTTTCACTGCAACGTTTGGGGATCCCTTTAATACGCTAATGGGGGGAAATTTTGCTTTTGATCCAGTAGAGATTGTGCATGCCTATGTAGATAAAATTCGTGCACTACTGGAGAACCAAAGTCAGTTGTGGGGGGGTAGGGATTCAATTGAGGGTTCTATTGTTTTAAAGGTTTTTTATTTGAATGAGGGGAAAAGCGAGGTTTACTATCATTTCGTAAATTCCGAGATGCGTATAATTTATCCAAGTTTAGAAAATTTTGGGAATGTTTTTAGCGACTGGGTTGGGAAAAGTATCGCGCCTCTCGAGAACTATAACGAAAATGGAAGTGGCTCTGTAGTTTTATTCATTGAGAATTTAAGTGTAAATATATGTAAATTTAAGAAAGATTTTATTTTAAGAGGGGGGCATAGGGATGCGGGTCCAGTTTTAAATTATAATCCATATCTAAAGGGTTGTCAAGGTGTCCAACGGATTTGTATTGAAACAGATCAAAAGCGTTTCAAGTATGCCTTCCTCATGTCAGCTTTCCGAGTATTGAAAGATGACGCTACCAAGACGAATTTAGATCGTTGGACTGTACTCGGGAAAGACGAGTCCCTTTTTCAAGTTGTAGATTTTTCATGTTTAGAGGTGAAATATCCAGTGACGCTACGAGCTATTGATCTGTTCGATAAGGACAATGCCCACTTGAATATCTGCGTTACTGTGGTTCAGTACGAAACAGAATTTGAACATGGGGCTCGTATTAAAAAGAAGGGGGTGGTCTTCCCAGTAAGGGGCCCCTCAGTTGATTTGGTTAAACACTGGGTTTGGTTGCTTTACACACCACCTAGACAACCGAACGCAATTGGGCATTTTAACCCAATCACTGACAGGAGGAGAGGTCTGGGGGGTGGGAAGCATAGGGGGACCCGTTTCTACTGCCCAACATTTTTCTCACAATTCCGTAGTGATATAAAACTACGGGATCACATGACGCATTGTAGACGGCATGGGTACCAGACAGTGGAAACCGTTTCAGGGGATAGGGCCATTCTACGTTTTACAAATTTTCAAAACACCCTTTTCCAATGCAACAAAATATCTTTAGACTGTAAGGCTCAGCTGGTGGAGGTGAATGACCCACAATATCCAAACCGTATCAAAGAACACCAGGCAATTGCAGTCTCCTATGCCCCCGCACGAAGAGATAATTCTAATACCATGTGGCTGTTAGAAGTAGCAGAAACATTAGATGAGGGTGATGAGTGCATGGTCAAGGCATTGACTAAACTGATTGGCACGGCTAATGGTGCTATTTCTCGTTTGAGAAATACGCCTTATCCAATGGTGCTGTCTGCAGAGGATCGTCTCGCGATTAAAAATCAAAAAATCTGTTGGGTATGCAAGGGGGAGTTTGTCGAGGAGGATACGGGGTCTAAAGGGAAAAGCGGGGGGCGGGGGACAGTCAGCGACCACGACCACTTGGGGTAGGACAGATCCTCTGGGGGCAGTAATTTTAGGGGAGTAGCGCATCAATCGTGTAATTTAAACGTTAGCCAACAGTTTTTCATCCCAGTTTTTATCAATAATTCTAACTATGAATTAAAATTTATTTTACCGGCACTGGCACGTATGCATAGGGAGGGAGGGGGAGTAGATAGCCCATGGGTGTATAATTTATTTACCTACAACATTATTCCCCAATCAGCCGAGAAGCTATTGATTCTCGAACTGAAATGGCAGGTAGTGGATAATGAGCGTACGTGCTGGAATAAAATCAGGTTTTTAGATTCCTGTAGTTTTTTCCCAAAATCTCTTAGTCAACTAATTCAAGTGCAGAAAAGTGACAATTTTGATAGCTTTCCCTTGCTTAAACAGCATTTTCCAGACAGTGAAATGTATGACTTATTAACCAGCAAAGTTGTCTAAGCATATGATTATTACTGTTCTGGCGCTCGCTAAAGCGAGGAGAAACTACCTCCAATTGAAGCTTTTCAGGATTCACTCACCAACAGTGAATGCACAGTTGAGGAGTACGAGTTTGCCAAGAAGGTGTGGTCCAAGGGGGATTGTATAAATGGGTGGGATTATTGTAGACTGTACTTGGCGAGTGACGTTCTAACTTTGTTTGATATAGTCTGTAAGAATACAGACCAGATCTATTCAGAGTTCGGACTAGATAGAGGATACTATTTTTATACACCACAGTTAGTGATGGATTTAATTTTAAAAATTAGCAGGGAGAAAATAGGCCTAATCACGGACGTAGATCAGCACCTGTTTGTAGAGCGTTTAATGCGGGGGGGGTATGTTTTTCATGGGGACCGCGTCTTATCAACCGATCCGAGCGGACAAAGCACCGGTGTAAAGTCAAATGCAGTGTTCTTGGACATGAACTCGTTGTACCCCTTGGCAATGTCTCACTACTCTTTGCCGTGTGGGAACTATCAATGGCTTGAGAATCCTTGTGAGTTCCCCGACATTAACACTGTCGAGGACAACGGGCCACAAGGATGGTTCTTTGAAATTGACGGTCACATTCCGCTGGCCCTTCACGACTCAGTCAAGGATTTTGTTTTTCCCTGTATCAATCGAGCAGTGACCAGGGACTCGTTGAGCCCCTACAATCGGTCATTGGTTGAGGATATGGGGATGCATTGGACTCCCTCTAAACAAAATCTGATTGCTGATTTGGACCATAAAGAGAATATCATTGTTCACCATGTACTTTTGCACTTGATGGTGAACAATGGCTTCAAAATCACCAAAATACATAGGGTCCTTCAGTTTAATCAGAAACCTTATTTGAAAACGTTTATCGATACTTTTGTCGATAAACGTTCTAGGACAAGTTCAAAGGTGGAGAAGGACTTGTACAAGCTCATTCTAAATTCAGCGTTTGGCAAAATGTGCGAAAGCGTACGTAACAGATCTCGCTGTGACGTCGTGACTGACCCTCTAGAGTGTGCACGAATTATTGCCGATCCCAATTTTACATTGTTCACGAGCATAGAGGCTGGCATGGTTCTTCTACACAGGAAAAAGCGAAACGTAGTACTGAACAAGAATATCGCAGGAGGTAGTTCAGTACTAGAAATTTCAAAAAAGCTCATGTTATCGTTCTTTTACAATGTTTGCAAGGTGCAATGGCCACGGGAGGGGGAGGTTCAAGTATATTAAGGGGATATCGATTCTCTACTGCTAAAAGTAAAAGATGAAGATTTATTGGGCGATTTGCAAAATGGGGTGCACATCAGCTCGCGGATGGATTTCACCAACTGGAACCCATCCCTCTATCCCGAGCTGGTGAAACGTCAAGCCCCCAACCAACTATTAAAATTAAAATCTGAAACGGGGAGTGATTTGATATCTAGGGGGTGTTCCCGGGTCCCAAAGTTTATTGCATGGAAACACATAGTGGGGATGAAAAGAAGACATGTACGGGGGTGCCTACACACTTCGTAAAGAGCAATTTTAACTTGAGCGTGTACAAAGACTGTGTAGAAAGTAGCCTAGTGCCAAGAGCACAAGTGCTTGCAATTCGCTCTCTACAGTATAGAAATTATACTGTCAGAGTGGAAAAAAATGCAATATCATGTATATCTGACAAAGTCTATGTGCTCGAGAACGGCGTGAGTGTCCTGCCCTATGGCCACCATCTTATTTCAGACCGAGTTGAATGAACTCACTACCGCAATCATCTTGGTCTGGATAAACTAATCTAACCATCCTTCAACCTCATCTAACCCACGCACTAACCACCCCCACTACCCCGGAGCTGTGACGACAACTATTGTGCCATCGCGGCTCCCGGGGGGGTGGGGGACCCTTCCCAAGGCCGGCTCCCGGGGGGGGGGGCACCAATCACTCTAATGTTCAACTGTGCTAGTTCCAAGTGTTGTTTGTTGTATAGAAAAGTGTTGTATAGAAAAGTGTTGTATAGAAAAGTGTTGTACAAAAGTGCTGTAGATGGACAAAGGTGTTGTATAGAAAGTGCTGTAG
>NC_142811.1:41317211-41340443 GCF_049724085.1 Artemia sp. Qi Xiang Cuo | reverse complement strand
CTTTTAATTGTTTATTTTCGTTAACATTAGCGTTGAAGCTCCGCTGTAAAATTGTGCGGCGTCAGTGGGGCCTTTAAAGTCATTTATAAAGCGCCCAAGAGTTCTCTGTCCATTTAGGCTAATATTAGTTTTGTTTTGTTTTGCCTGTAGAAAGGCATTTATTACTGTTTTTGCTGATATGTTGTTTTGTTTTTATGTTTATAAATTTGTGTCTATTTTAGGAAGTAGCTGCTCGGGACTGTCAACTCGAACAAAGTTCATCCTCCGAGTCAACCCCCCCCAAAGAAGTTGTCGGGTTGCCAGGTGGCAACGGAGATTCCGTCCCTACTGTAAGCTACCGTCACAATTTGCTTTCCTTTCTTGGATTCGGACCCACCCAAAGGCCGTCAATTCAAGATTAAAGCTTTCCGTGCTGTTGCTGGCTTACAGGTGTAGATTTGAACTTGAGTATTTTTCTGTGTAGCCAGCGATGCCAAATCAAGTAAAAAATGAATAGCGTTTTGTTTGAGACACAAAACAGGCAGATGATGCTCATTGGGTGGAGGGGGGGGGAGGGAGAAATAACTTAGTATTTTAAGTTTTGTTTGTATACAAAATAGCGCGAAAATCGAGTTCTTCAACAAATCACTGATGGAATTCAAATCAATTTTGTGGTTTGTTGCATTTTGTATTCTTGCTCTGGGAAACCAAACATTATAGGGACAATAAAGGACGACATGTGAGAGAAAAACCTTTACCTTCTCTCTAAAGACTTTAAAAAGAGTCTTAATGTTATTGTTCTTTTATCATTTAAGCAGAGAAAAAACTGCTTGAAAAAAAAAATACAATTCTGTCCAAAAGAGAAAAAATTAGAAAATTCGCCCTTAAAATCAAAGCAATTTCCCTTGCCAAAGAATTAAAGTAAAATTGTTTTATTAAAAGAATTTTTATTTGTGTGTGTGTGTGGGGGGGGGGGGGGGTAAGGATATTTTAATTTTTTTAGGACCAACTTATGAGTTTGAGAAATACTGTTTTGTTTCTTAAGTCAGATTGTCTTGTAACCTGCATTTGGTGATTAAATTGAATTTAATTAAAATCAGTCAATTAAAAATAATTATAATTATAAGAATTTAATTATTTATTAGAATTTAATTATAATCAATTTCCTTTTGCGACAGTTTTGTGCAGAGGAGTTTCACACATGTTTGATATTTTGGTGGGGCTATAGTTAAATTGAAGTTGGGCTAATTACAGCTCATTGAGTCTAATTCACAGAATTCTAACCTGTGTTTCAACCACTACATGATTGCATCATTCTGACCCTCAAATTCTATATCGCCTCCTCATAAACCTTCAAGAAAATAGTTATCATTCAGTAATTATTTCCAGCTCGCTGGCTACATCCTTCCTCGTTTGAAATCTTATTGTGTCTACTTCAACCAAAAAGCACCAGTAATACTTTTGTATTAATAATGAATGATTGTTAGGTTCAGAATGTATGTTTTTGTTGCTTTTTTTTTAGAATTATTGTGTTCATGGTGATGGGAATTATATCTACCTGGAAATTTTTTAAATTGTTACCAAAACTGCCGATTGAAATTTAGTGATAAATGTAGGCAGATGCTTTGTTGCTTTTTGCTTTGTAGATAACGCTTAAAATTAATAAAAGTTACAAAAAAAGCCACTCAAATGTGTTTAATACAAAATAACAAAATACATAATAGAATAATAGTGCAAATAAATATAAACAATTTAAAAAATCCTTTAAACGTAGAAAGTGATATATATATATATATATATATATATATATATATATATATATATATATATATATATATATATATATATATATATATATATATATATATATATGTAAAATATCTGAATATAATCAAAATATGGATAGTGCTTTGTTTTTCTTTTTTTCAATTTCTCTCAGGGCGTTTTTCATTGAAAACGATTGTATCACTCTAAAACGTCTTCTAAAACCACTGACATTCGTCAGACAGTTTTTTTTTTTCTTTTTTTTGTATCTTATTAATTCCTTAACGTATCTATTTATCCAACATTTCATTTATATATATATATATATATATATATATATATATATATATATATATATATATATATATATATATATATATATATATATATATATATATATACATATATATATCTCCAACTAAGTGGTTGGCGTGCTGTATTGGGAATCCCTTGTCCAAGGGGTACGGGTTCGTTCCCTGGCATGGTCAGTTATTTGAATTGGGACAGGGGTCAGTGGCGTGAATCTGTAAGCTCAGCCAGATTCTACCCAGCTCTAAATGGGTGCCTGGAGAAATCTGGGGAAGATAAGCAGAAAAGGTGTGAAAGCACAGGATGGCTGGCCCCCAACCCTCCATTGCACTTCCTGGCTGAAGGGCCACGAAACGGAGATCAGCACCGCTGGTTTGGACCTTGAGGATCTAGGGCTGTCATACTTACTTACTTTATATATATATATATATATATATATATATATATATATATATATATATATATATATATATATATATATATATATATATATATATATATATATATATATATATATATATATATATATATATATATATATATATATATATATATATATATATATATATATATATATATATATATATATATATATATATATATATATATATATATATATATATATATATATATATATATATATATATATATATATATATTATCGGGTTGAGCAAAAAAGTGTTGAGTACTTTGGTTGCTTTTCTTTCTTCAAATTACATTTTGTTCTTTTTATTGAAAAAGGATTTTCCGTAAGTTTTACCTCCCTCCTTCCTTTCATTCATCAAAAGAGGAAAACGCTAATGCCGATTCACAAGAATTTGGTTCACAATCCACAAAATAAAAGATTTTTTTGTTATTTTGTTCTTTCTGTGGTTCTCTTCTTTTCTTCTCTTTGATTTTTTATTATATTAAAAAAAAACTTTCCTGTCTGTGTTTTTTTTTCTTATCCTTTTTCTGTGTAGAATTTTTTTTTTAATCGCTTTTATCTCTTTTTTGTTTTTTTTTCTTTTTTACTCGTGTCCTTTTCCTTTATGCTATATAGCGATTTAGGGAAAAATTGTTTTTTGTGGGTTTTTTTTTGTTTTTTCCTTGTCACCTTTTTCTATTTTTTTTTTATATTATCTAGGATGAAAAGTTTCGCTTTCTGTGTTTTTCCGTATTTTCATTATCTTATTTATTTTCCTTATTCTTTTTCCTATGTATGGGATAAAGAAATTTCGCTTTTTTGCGTTTATTCCATATTTTACCCTTAATCTTTCGTCTTTCGGTGATTCTTCTTTTGATTTTTACAGGATTTTTTACAGGAATACAGGATTCGTCTTTTGAATTTTACATTTTTTTTTCTTATTTTTGTCCTTTCCCATATTCTTTAATTTATAAATAGCGTAAAAAAATTTCGCTTTTTGCATTTCTTCTCTTTTTTTCATCTCCTTTTCCTTAATGTTTATATTATAAATTGGATAAAAAGTTACGCTTTCTGCATTTTTCTGTTTTCGTAATCTTTATTGTTTGCCTTATTCTTTATCCTATGTAAAAGGATACAGAAAATTTCGCTTTTTGCCTTCTTCCCATTTCTGTTTTACCTTTAAGCTTTTTCTTCATGCTATATGTAGGATAAGAAATTAGCTTTTTGATTTTTTCATTTTTTCTTATTTTGTCATTTCCCCTATTCTTTAAGCTATAGACAGCTTAAAAAAATTTAGCTTTTTGCATTTCTTCTCTTTTTTCATCTCCTTTTCCTTAATGTTTATATTATAAATTGGATAAACAGTTTTGCTTTCTGCATTTTTCTATGTTTTCGTAATCTTAATTTTTTGCCTTATTCTTTATCCTATGTAAAAGGATAAAGAAAATTTCGCTTTTTGCCTTTTTCCCATTTCTGTTTTACCTTTAAGCTTTTTCTTCATGCTATATGTAGGATAAGAAATTAGCTTTTTGATTTTTTCATTTTTTCTTATTTTGTCATTTCCCCTATTCTTTAAGCTATAGACAGCGTAAAAAATTTCGCTTTTTGCATTTCTTCTCTTTTTTCATCTCCTTTTCCTTAATGTTTAAATTATAAATTGGATAAAAAGTTTTGCTTTCTGCATTTTTCCATGTTTTCGTAATCTTAATTGTTTGCCTTATTTTTTATCCTATGTAAAGGATAAAGAAAATTCCGCTTTTTGCCTTTTTCCCATTTTTATCTTACACTTAAGCTTTTTCTTCATGCTATATGTAGGATAAGAAATTAGTTTTTGGATTTCTTATTTTTTTTCTTATTTTTGTCATTTCCCCTATTCTTTAAGCCATAAACAGCGTAAAAAATCGCTTTTTGCATTTTTATCTGTTATCCATCTCCTTTTCCTTAATATTTATATTATAAATTGTATAAAATGTTTCGTGTTCTGCGTTTTTTTTTCTTCATTTTTACTATTCTTCTCTTTACAACTCTTGTAGGGTTTTTTTTTTTTTTTTTTTTTTCATTAGTGCATGGAAACTCGTGAGAGATGATCTCATCTGAAAATGACAACTCGTTGTTAATGTCATTACATAGATCCTGTTGTTTTGGTAGAAACTTAAGGTCTTGTTCATTGGGGACGGATTCATAGAACTTGATTTCAGTTGAGATTCCCATTAATCAACAAAGGAAGAAAATAGAATTAGAGATCTATGGAATTTAAAGTAGTACTCTGGGGAAGTCAATACATTTGTTAACATCATTAAAAGAATCTCGTTGATTTCAGATTTCTAAAATGTTGTTTAAATACTTCTCTTTTTTGTAAGGCTTATGGAATATGTAGGGAATAGTTTCAAATTAATTTAAATAAAGTAAGGTTTTTTTTTCAGTTAGAATTTCCAATTCTCTATGTAGCTTACAGATTGTAAGAATGCAAAAATAGCACAAAAAATTTTCACATTATTGTTTTTTCTACTAGCTTGAGTGGCGGACCTTATATTCTGTGCTTTGGGATTAGATTTGGCTGTTGGTGGGGTTTTTTTTTTTTTAAGTCAGTGTTTTTTCTGTTAATTTGGGCTCAGTCTGAAGAGTTCAGTATGCTCTTCCTGAATTGAATGTCTAGGTTGGTTAAAAAAATTTCAAAGTAATACATTCCGCGTAGTTATATAATAAAAAAAGACAAATCTTACGCAAAATATAAGAGACTAATGAAGATATTACGCAGCTAATAATTGCAGCTAACATTTTCTAAGCTACCGTTTTAGTTATATGACTAATAGCGATACGCTAAGCTTCAGCGACTGTCTTCAGCAAAACAGTAAAGGAAACAGTAAAACAAAGAAACCAAGAAGGAGCTAATATAAGCATATTTTTTCGATATAAGCAATGGACAATAAAAAAAAAAAAAAAAAAAAAAAACGCACAAAACATTCAGACAGAGGGCTAGCCTCATTACTTTATAAAGACTTGGCCAGGACTTACTCATATTCAGTCAACTTCAGACATAATTTTATCGAAAAATATTCGAGTGAGTTAGATTCTTATTGGTTCTTTATTTTAAGCAGTTTTCTTGAGTATCGTTTTTTTAGTGGTTCTTTTTTGTTGTTTTTGAGACGGCTATTAGTCATAAAGCCGAAACATTTGTACAGATTGTGCTTTGGTCACTGTCTTCAGAAAATCTCTCATTTACTCCCTATATTTTCTCCCTAGTTAAAATTTTTTTATAGTGTGTTTGTTTAGTTATTAACTTTGATTTCATAAATTAACTTGGAATTTTAGAGTAAATTTATTGATTCAAAGGTTTTGCCATGCTTAAGAGAAACCGTATATCTAATGTAAAAGCTTGTTAACAATAATTTTGAAACAGAAGAATTTGCAACTTGTGTTCTGAATTGAGACCTGCTTTTACTAGGCACTATGTACAACCGGAAGTTTTAGGTAAATTTGATGCGTTGTTTAGTGGTTGGTCTAACTAAAGTACGCGCGTTACTGTTTATAACCCCGTATGGTTCTAAAGTATTGTGTTTTTTTCAATTCCCCCCCCCCCCTCTCGTAAGCTTTTTTTCCAGAAAAATCAAATTATTTGTTTAAGTTTGAATGGATTTAATTTGTGCAATTAAAAAAGTGGACGCCCACAAAATCTTGAAGCACAATGCTGATGCCACCCTTGAGTGACTGCTTATTAAATATTTTAGACTTTTTGTTTGTTTAGCCTTTTCTTTCTTTGCGTAATCTCACGTTTTTAGATTCTCCGTAAAAGTCCTATTCATCATTTATTAGTAATAACTCAGTATCAAAAGAAGCGTTTTTGGCGGAATTCGTGCAAAGCCCAATTTTTATTACAGCTGTTTGATCACTATCAAGATGTGCCTTCAGACATTTTTTAAGGGGTAACGATGTTATATTTAATATTTTATTCATTACAAAAATTTGTTAAAATTTACATAAGATTCCCTAAATCACCATTCATATATTTTGATGTTCTATGGGGGAAGAACCTCCTCCCTCCCTCTTGGAGGGCTTTTGGCCACTCTGCTAGTAAATAGCTCGATAGACTTCGCGGTTGTTTGATTACATCTTAAGCCAACTTTTAACATATGTCATTATTCTAAGTTATCTGTTCCTTTCTCTTTCTTTTTAACTTTGAGAGTTTAAGTGAATGTTTGAAGAGACTGTCAGGGTAATGCTTATTGCTGAGGTTGCAGCCTCAGCTTCAAACTGATTTGAAGCCTCGTTTTTTGGCATGCTTGAATATTAGTTATCCAGGGGTGGTAGGGACATCATGAAAATAAATAACTGTTTAAAACCGTTATATTAGGAATTTGGACTACTTTACTGCTAATAAATGAACTTTACATTACTGTCTGTTCGTGTTCACTCTGTATGTTACATTTTGGGAGGGATTTAGTTGCAGTTTTTTTCCGTATCCAGTTTTTCACCCTATGTCGAATGGAACATTCCTAAAGAAATAATTTCGTCAAAAGATGTGACTGAAAGGATCAAACCATATCTTTTCAAAGCTAAGAACTAATTGCAGACGTTAGCTGAAATTCTTATCAGTCGTTCTCCGTTTTTTCTGCATTACATTTGTTCTCTTTCTCCTCAAAAGGTGACAATTTATCTAATTACGAGATATGCACAAAGGACTAAAAATATCTCGAAATCGAATATCTTGCTTATATAGATATACATGGCTAAAACTCGATGAAAAAGGGATCAAGCTCCTTTTTTGATTTAGTAAGGGTTCTTATACATTCTATGGGTGAACAGTTAGCTAATACAGACCAGCTATGGCGGCTATTTCCTGAGGATGGTACATCAATCCTCTGAAGGACTTGAAAAAAGAAATGATTCCTTTGAGCCACTCCGGTATATATATATATATATATATATATATATATATATATATATATATATATATATATATATATATATATATATATATATATATATATATATATATATATATATATATATATATATATATATATATATATATATATATATATATATATATATATATATATATATATATATATATATATATATATGTATGTATGTATATAAATTTTGAGACTAGATATTGAAAGTTCAATCAAGTTAGCTTCACTCTGTCCTATTTCTTTAGCTGAACAATTTGCTTTGTAATTACATTGCGCCCTAACTGACCAGGCTTTAATGGATGATTTAAATGCTTTTCTAATGTTTTTCTGCTGCTTAGCATCTCACTCATTTTGCTTTTTCTTATTTTTTAGGAATGTACACCAGAGAAGGAAAAATGTGTTATTGTGTAAAACCAGGACGCACAGTGTATTTAGTGTTAAGATACATTTTTCTTTTTTCTTGTTGGCGAGCGCCCGGTGGAAATTCTTTTTATACTTTGTACAAAGGCTACGATATTGCCATACTGTCAAACGTAAAGCTCGTGTCTGATCCTATTTCACTTCTGAGGCAATTGACAATAACTGTTTGCTTAGCTATTTGTTAAGTTAAGGTCAGCATGGCAATTTATGTATTGAGAGTTCGATCTTACTTATCTATATTGCACTGCTGATCATGAGAATAGCCTAGCAAACGGTTTCTGGCAATTGTCTTTGAATAAGGAAAATGCTAGACAGGACCTTTAGGTATTAATAGCTGCGTTATTATTCACTGAAGTCTGTGGATATTAAAAGCCCTGTGAGTTTTTTTTTAACCTGACTCTCGACTGGTGAAATCTTAATGTGTCTTTCAATTCGTTTAGTGTGGAAATAAATTGTAAGTGTGGAAGTAAACAAAATAAATTTGGAATAAATTTATGGTTATAGTATTATTTAAAGCATGAGAATGTGTTTTTTTTAATATATGGGGTAGTAACTATTTAATACTACTTGTGCATTATCCCGACCACGCTCCGATTAATTATACTGGAACAATATTATGTCATTAAGCCTGGAATCGTGCGCTCGGAATCTTGCCAGGGCATGTTGCTGGAATCGTGTCAGGGCTGTGTCACTACTTCCCCCCAAGAATATTAATATTGGAAGAAATATGTTAAATTAAAGAAAAAATAAAAAGACGGTCAAACACTCCAACTGTTGAAGGGCTAGTGTTCTGAAACAAATTCAAAAATCTGAGTTGGATTAATCCAAAAAATTTTATATCAGAAAAAGTTGTCATAATAAAGAAAAATAAAAAGACGGTCATACACTCAAGCACTAGAAGGGTTAGCGTCCTAAGAAAAAACTCCAAAAATCTGAGTTTGATCAATCAAAAAAATTCATATCTGAAAAAAGTGTTTTAATTAAGAAAAATGAAAAGACAGTCAAACACTCAAGAACTAAAAGGGTTAATATCATAAGAAAAACTCCAAAAGTCTGAGTTTCATCAACCAGAAAAATATTAATATCAGAAAAATTGTGCTATAATAAAGAAAAATGAAAAGACGATTAAAAACTCAAATAAAAAAACATTAATATTAGAAAAAAGGTGTTATAATAAAGAAAAATGAAAAGACGGTTAAACACTCAAACTGTAAAAGGGTTTAGTGTCCCTAGGAAAAACTCTAAAAATCCGAGTTTGGTAAACCCCCCAAAAGTACTAATATCGGAAAAAGGTGTTATAATAAAGAAAAATGAAAAGACGGTTAAACACTCAAACCGTAGAAAGGGTTAGACTTTGACTTTGCCTCTCAATTACTTGGACTATCTGTTTTGACTTTTTTCTGTCCTACAGTTACCCAGCGTTTTGATGCAACCTATAAAAACTATTGTAAAATACTTGATAACCGTTGATTTTGAATTGAAGTTATCAAGTATTTTATAATAGGTTGTATAGGTTGCATCAAGACGCTGGGTAACTGTAGGACAGAGAAAAGTAGAGACAGATAGTCCAAGTAATTGAGAGGCAAATGTATAAATGGCTGGGGCACGGGTAAATGGCAGGAGTATGCATGGACTCTCTTATTGGACACATACTTGTCAGGTTAGTTTTTGGATAGGCATGCCTGCCTTGAGTCTGCGTGCGTGTAGTGACTAATATTTTTGATAATGAAATTACTGTATATCTATCCTTGAATAGTAAAAAATGTCATTAGTCACCATCATGGCGCTAAAGAAGCTACCCGAACATCGACATTTATTTTTCGTGTTAACCAATTCAAAACTGCGGCTTAGGAAAGCTATACTCAAACAAGGCATTGACTAGGAATTTATTAATCTCTTATCTGAACTTTGTTTAAACAATGCTCAACTGTCAGAAGGTATTAGATAGCAGACAAAGCAATATTGTTCACTTTTACGCAGCTTAGCAAGCAAAAAGAAAGCAAATTGTAAAAAAACGTCTTGTTCAAGCGGGTGGTAATTTCCTTTTATTATTGCTACTGATAATTGCCAGACTTGTAAACACTATTCTCTAGGTGGTTAAACCTTATAAATTTACGCCAATTGAACTCGTTCTTTCGCCGAAAGAGCACTTTGAAGATAACTTTGATAAATTTATTAACAATGAAATAATTGCCGATGACAAAAAATTATTTTTGTTTCAAAATACCCTTCGCCATGTCATCAAACATAAGCTTTACCGAGAAAAACCAGTCAAAGTAAATGTCACTAATCAACCTTCTGAAAGTACTAAAAGTTTTGAAACTTTGAAAACGCCAAAATAAGAAGATTTATTAATAAGTGTTGTAGACTTGTTGCCTCCATCCTATCTTGAACAAATTAAAAGACTATTGACCTACCTCGCTGAAGATAAACAAATTGAGGAGAAAAATAATGAAGTTATCATCCAGGGCAAGAGTTAAAATTTAATTGATTTGTTATCAGATTTAATTGCAAATCATAAAAGACTCAAATCTTTTGATAGTCATATATACAAATTTTTAAAGTCGTCAAATTTCCCCAAGAGTCTTATTGGGAATAAACATGTTTTAAAACGATTAAAGGAATTTGAAGAAATATCTCGAGATATTTCATTGAATAGCACACCAAGTGGGCCTGGTAAGGGTATTAAACGAACGCGTCTTTCCACATCATTTAGCCACCGCCATTATGTCTCGATTCGAAATCATTTTTGTCTGAATTCCTATAAAAGCCCCTTGACATCACAACATGCCTTGGCAAGATTCCACCAACATGCCCAGGCACGATTCTGACAAGATGCCCCGGCAACAACCCCAGGTACGATTCCGGCAAGAACCCTGGGCACGATTCCGGCAACAAGCCCAGGAACTTCTCCAGGGATTCCAGGTGTCTCTTTATTTCTTTAGTATAAAAAAAGTTCAGCGTGTTAACATTAAAATGGATGCTCGTACATTATTGGATATTGAAAGTGTTAGCGAGATGGAACCTACCCTGCCTAAAGTAGCAGTGGAAATTACAAGAGGTTGCCGGCAAACTCTAGAATGGGACAACATATATGCAGGATATGTTATATCATTAAGCAAATTAATGTCGTACGAGCTATTATGCTTTGCAGTAAAAGTGAATATAGTGCATTTAGAGAGATTACAAGACGGATTAAATGCGTTGGAGAAATATATTGAAGAAAATAATTTAAAAAAAAACGGTTTGGTACTCGCGAGATTTTAGAGTTCGTAGTGAGAGTGTTGATTCGAGGACCAGAAAATCTTACGGAATCTAGAAAAATTGGAAAAGTATTTAATTTTAGATGATGACTTTCTAGAATTTTCTCTTCAAAGAAAGCTTCTCGAGAATAGCTTAATGGTATAATGGGAACTGATTCCCCAACTGTGGACTATGAAACTTTGTCATCGTGGCTCAGCTGCTTTATTAATAGATATATTAATTGAGACAAGATTATATCTTGTCTTGCCTTTGTAAATCGACAAGAAATCGTGTTTAATTATGTTTGTGACGTCACTCCTCCTAGAAGACATTTCTATTGATCGGGAAAAGCTTAACAATATAATGGGAACTGATTCCCCAACTTTGGACTATGAAATTTTGTCATCGTGGCCCAGCTACCTTATTGATAGATATATCAATTGAGACAAGATGATATTGTGGTCATGCTTTTGTAAGTCAACAAGAGATCATATCTCATCAAGTTTGTGACGTCACTCCTCCTAGAAGACATTTTTATTTATCGTGAGTCAGTTTCCCTTTAGAAGTGAGACGGACAACATTGGAAAAATGTTCTAAAAATGTCCATTATGCTTGTACACATTGAGCAGCTCGTCATCCTGTGAGGATTATACTGATGCTGTTGACTATAATGAAAAGTGTAGATTATGCAATCCATGTAAATTGCATAAAGGATATGCTGTGCAAATTAAAAACTGTAAATTCCTGTCTTGAATAGATTTGTGACTCTGATACAAGAGGTTTTCCATGCTCCAATTGTCACTACGATAAATGTGATCGATGGGAAAATACTTACTCTGGCATGATTGCAAAAAACCCTAAACGTGGGTTCAGTTTATTCTTAAGAGACTGGCATCGTCGTGGCTTTAAATTGTTTCTGGAAGAAGAACCTGATCTACGCTTCAGTCGTTGGAATAATAAAAGAGTCTGGTTTTTAAGACATCGCTGTGAAGATACTGGCTATTATGACTATAAACCTACAGACTTTTATTTGACTGTTACAGAAAGAGATTATTCATATTAGAATTTGTGTGTAATATAGCTTCAAAAAAGCAAATTAAAACACGTGAATTGTATAATAGGAATCAGAATAGTTCAGAATAGTGTCGTTTTAGATGATTAACTATACGTAGAAGAAGAAATCTAAAGAACACAGTGTCTTTTAAACACTAATTTTATTATTTAAACAAATTTACAAACATTTTTAAAGCATATCACTCTTAGGGCACTGATATTTACATTATAGAGGTAGGAAAGAGTATTTTCAACTAGAAAGTCGTTTAATCGAGGATTGTCACCATAAATCTTGAGAAATTGACTGTAAGTATGTCCGTGAATTCGGCAATTAAAATATAATAGTGCATGAAAGCCGCAGTTTTCACCGCACACCCGCTTCCAGTTTTGAATCATTGATTTTTTGCTCTTCCCAAGAAAATTTTTCATGTGAGGCATGTAGAATGTATACGGTAGGCCAAGAAGAACAAAAAATTATATATTACTTCTTGTTTGAAAGATGCATAAGCAATGTCCCATCTTTACAGTTGATGGAATGCTATTAACAATAATAATGGTATTCTTAACATCTTGAATATGCTCCAGGATGTCCCACGGTATGCAATAGAATTTATATTTGGACATGCATGGATCCATATTGAATACATTGATTATTTGATCCGTTTTCATGGCGCCAAGTCTAATAGAACACTGCCATCAGGGGTGATTTCCCAATAGGTTTCAAATTGATTTAACGAGATTAACGCAATACTTTCCTCTGGCTTGGCACAGTTTAAACGTACATTACCCGTCCGGACAACACTCATATCTTGAGTACCGGACAAATGCAATGCAATGATACCTTGAGTTTTCGCAAACTTTTCTTCGGTTATACAATTTTCGAATAATTGTGAATATCGATCTAGGGATTTTATTGTCAATTCATATAGAGTCATGTAGGATTTATCGAAGGATAAATTGTAGAGCAGCACTCCATTTACTTTGCACAAAAGCGATGAAATTCCAAACAGTTCAAATTTATGCGGGGAATTGATCCATGATCAAACGGCGCTAGCACTTTTTACAAAAACTAAAGCAAGTTTTGAAGGAATTTCACCATTGATAAATGATGAATCAGTATAGGTACGCGTACCCGCACCAATATGGCGTTGATTCATGATTGTACAAGAAGATCAATTTCACATTATTTCCAGCGGCTCTTAATTTTTCAATTGCTAAGGCAACAGAACTCATGACTTGTTGTTTTCATGCAGGAAGTATTGCTGACGTGAGAAAGACTGTTACATCGGTTGCAGCGCCCAGTACTTTTTGCAAAATAAAATTGGACGGTACGAGTTGTAGCTTTGTATCAACCTTTACAATGGGAGGCAACCATTACGGTATGTTAAATATCTCATAACTTAGTTTCCCAACTAAATTCAAATATTTGGTTGTCGCATCTCTAAGTATATTGGTTGTCTCAGTGTTTGTTTTGTTTTAATATTCAATACCCATAATTCTGTGGAGATAGTAAGACATTGGAGTCATCAATATGAATTGTGGAGAACTTGCATAGTTTGAGAAATTATTGCTCGTGCTCACCAAATTTTCATTCATGTAGACACTTATTTCTCTAAATAAATAGTTAAGTACACAATTTTCAAAGGATGAGTCCTCGGCCACGCTTTGTTTTTCATTCTTGGATTTTTAAAAAAAACATTTAAATCTATAAATGTTGAAGTCAAATCTATGAAATAATCTTCATTGGAATAAATTTGAAAATGAATATTTTCAGAGAGCGGCTGTTAAGGTTAAATTGTTCACATTATCCATATTTTACACTGACATCTACATTCTCTGCATTAAAAATATTTAGAGATGATTTGACTAACGGTCGAGACTCTTCATGGGCTAGATATGTCATTTTCAAGGAAAAAAAATCCTTTTCGATCTTTTTACTTTCTTTTTTGATGCTTTACGCTTGCGGGCTGAGTTGAGACAGATTAACGATGAGGTCTTTCGCACCCTTTTTAAAACTTTTCCGCTTTGTCGTGACTTCAATCGCTCGCCAAGGGATAACGCGCTGGACCTGAGATTTTGCGAAACACTTTCTTTAAATCCTTCCCAAAGCCCCAATCATGCAGTGTAGAGGATGCAAACTCCGCGGCAACCGGTGCAATATATGTTTTAGTCAGGGGTAGTGCAGAGCAAAACAGCTTAGCAAACCCAACTGTCGTAGCATTATCTGAAAAACGATCAGAAACAAATAAAAAAACAAGCTTTCTCCTATGAAAGTAAGGAGTATTATTAAAACTTAAAGCGAATAGAAACTATTCCAAATATGACAGGGGCTACCCCCTCCTCAATACCCCCCTTTTATATGCTGATGTTTAACCTTTTGTCTTATTTTTCTTAGGAATGATTTTGGAAACACAAGGGCCGTGTAATTGAATCAAAACCTTTGGTAAAGTTTCTCTAAAAACTTTAGGGTGAAGAGAGGGGTATTGAGGAAGGGCCAGCTCCCCTTATATACGGAATAATTTCTGTTTGACTTAAGCTTTAATCTTGGTCCTTACTTTAAGTAGAAAAAACGTATTGTTTTTTTTAATGAAGGAAAGAGCGATAAGGTTACAATTTATTATTTACTTCTGACCCAGGCAATTCGTGTAGAAAGTGTTATCGTGGAAATTTTGAATGCGGCTGGATTGAAAATTGAAAGTTCTAATGCCCTTTCTAATAATCATAAGTTATTGGAGAACAAACGCCCCCCACATCTGTTATTCCCCCAATAATATCCAATCAAAATTTCGAGATTGATATTTTTGTTCAGCATGTTTGAAAGGTTCAGTAATTATGTTTTTATGGATGACAACCCCCTCCCCCAAATGCTTTGAGGTTAAGGGCTACGATTTATACTAGTTACCCATTATTAACACAAAATATTTCTATGGAAGGGTTGGTCGTCCAAACTTTAAGGAGGCTCAGTGAATTGAAAATCAGAAGTTGCAGTGCCATTTGTAAGAGTCAGAAGTGGTCAGAGGTAAACTAGCCACCCCCTCCACCCACGTCCTCTTTTCCTTATATGCATCCAACAGAAATTTTGAGATAATCATTTTGTTAAAATGGTCAAAAAACATCTAACAATGCATTCAGCGTTGCCACAGCCCCTCAGGACCCTGTGACAAGCGTTGTAAGTTATGTCTCGGGGGCATCTAAGATTCTTATGGATTTGGCAGTCGTAATAACAGTAGTGTGGTATTAATTACCGCGGGACGAGATCGCATAAAGCGACCAAACACGTTATATTGTGTAACTATAATGCGGCCACGCAGCCAGACAGGTTTCTGTGTCAACACCCATTTTTTGGACCAATCAGCGAGAATGGATACGGAGGGTACTCAATATACGGTAACTCGATTATCATAGCTATTGTAACGTATTAATAACCGCGAATTGCACAAGAATATGTGTACAGTTCAACTAATCAGATATCCTGTTTTAATATATCGGAAGTATATATCATTTAGAGTGGATCCTAGCCACTAGTCAAGTCAGGTTTGGTTAAGAATGCGTCGTGGGTAATTACAGAATGATGCAAGGAATGGTACAGTCAGAATTGTTTTAACTTGTATCATTACGAAGGATATAGATATGAAGCCAAGATTGGGATAATGCGAATTTTTTTTTGCATTCTATGAAAGTGATAAAAAGGGTTCAATTTGCGAAACGGTATTCCATAACTCTGCTCTGAACGTCTTTAATGAGGACATGCATAGTAGGGATGAAACAAAGATGAGAATAATATGAGAATTGTTTTAGTTTGTTAGAATGAAAGTGGTAAAAAGTGCTTACCAGTTAATGTAAGTCTGAGAGGATGGTAAGTCTCATGCACTTGACATAAATGTTAGACTGACATTATATGTATCAATCTATGGAAACGGTTACTGCTGACAAGGTGATCAAGGGACTTGACTTAGTTTTAATTCATGGCTGTGTCCTGTATAATACACAAATACCAATTGAGCAGTGTTACCAATATAAAATATGCTATAGCATTGGAGTATGCCAAAAGTTGTAACTAATAGAGTCGTAGGCTTCAAGATGACCTTGTGACCTGACCTAGCTTTACTTCCTGACTGTGTTCTGTATAATACACAAGTACCATTTGAGCAGTGTTCTCAATATAAAATTTGCTTTAGCAATGGAGTATGATAAAAATTTGAAAGTAATAGAGCCGTAGGTGCCCAGAAAAGATAATGTGACTTGACTTAGCTCTCACTTCTTGGCTGTGGTCACTATAATAGACAAGTACATAATGTAGGATATGGTCGATATAAAGTATTCTTTAGCTTTGGAGTATACTAAAAAGTCAAAACTTATAAAGATGTAGGTGCTAAGAAAAGAATTGTAATATAGAAATTCTGAACAATCCTTAGAAATCCATAGAAACCAACTAGTGAGATGATTATGGATTGGAACCACCTAGGACCGCAACCATCAATGACCCTAACCACCAAAGACCTCAACCACCAAGGGACCCTTAGCCCCCACCAATGAAAAAATCTGAATGTTTTTACTTTTATAACTTTAATAAATCAAATAATATTAACATCTTGATTACTAAATATCAGTATATGTATATTAAACTGACAATGCACATTCATTTGTATTTTTCAGTAAAGCGCAAATTTTGTTCTGGCCTTGGGAAGGCAAAGGGGTTTTGCGCCCAACTTGTGTTAATTTTTGTTCATTTTGAGTTTAACTCGGTTATTTATTGTAATTTCTGTTCGTTTTGGGTTTTATTTATTTATCGATGCTGATCTGTGGTTATTTCACGCTTGGTAGATTATTTTATTTTTGCTAATTTTTTGCTTAATGGAGTTCTTTACTTTTCTTTGCAAAAATTAATTTCTGGAAAAAGTTTTTTTGATTAATTTAACAAAATGGTCACTTCAAAATTATATCAGATGGGTTTATCTATCCGATAAACCCAAAGGAGTGGAGGGCAGGAGGTGCTAGTTGCCCTCCGATCTTGCTTTTAATCTGAGAAAATTAACTAGAGCTTTTAATTTCCATTCAAATGAGTTCTCTCTGAAGTTTATACGAGCTCCCTTTTCATAAGAACCATATACAGCACCAGGACATAGTTTACAATGCCTGCCCCTGGACCCTGGGGTTGTGTCGACACCGGAGTTTTTGTTTTCTGACCTTTGAACTAATTTAAAAAAAATGGCTAAAAGTTGTAAAAATGGCTAAAAGTTGGAAAAAAGGCTTGGTGGGGGCTAGGGGTCCTTCGATCTCTTTTGACTCTTAAAAATTGAACTAGAACTTTCAATTTCCGCTCAAATCGGCCCTCTCCAAAGAATTTACGAGCATCCCTTCTATAAGAACCATATATGACCACAGGGCAGAGCTTGCACCACTTTTTTATCTGACCTTTGAACTATTTTTAATAAAATAGCTTTCTAAAAATTTTTATCGGATGCATTTGGGGGGAAAGAGACGTTAAGAGAAGGGATAGTTGCTATCTGATCTCCTTTGACTCTTAAAAACTGAACCAGAACTTTTAATTTCCAATCAAATCAGCCCTTTCTGAAGTTTATACAAGCATCTCTTCCGCAACAGGTGTATATGCCCTCCAGGCATAACTTACAATGCCTGCCTCCAGGCCCTGGGGGGTTGTGTCAACCCCGGAATTTTCATTATATGATCTTTGAACTATTTTTAAAAAATGGCTAGCTCAAGGTTCTTATTGGCTGGGTTTGAGTGAAAAAGAGCATGGAGGAGGGAGGGGGGGTCTAGTTGCCCTCCGATATCTTTAGACTCTTAAAAACTGAACCAGAACTTTTAATTTCCAATCAAATCAGCCCTTTCTGAAGTTTATACAAGCATCTCTTCCGCAACAGGTGTATATGCCCTCCAGGCATAACTTACAATGCCTGCCTCCAGGCCCTGGGGGGTTGTGTCAACCCCGGAATTTTCATTATATGATCTTTGAACTATTTTTAAAAAATGGCTAACTCAAGGTTCTTATTGGCTGGGTTTGAGTGAAAAAGAGCATGGAGGAGGGAGGGGGGGTCTAGTTGCCCTCCGATATCTTTAGACTCTTTAAAAGTGAACTTGAACTTTCAATTTTCAATCAAATGAGCCCTCTCCGTAGTGTATACGAGCATACCTTCCATAAGAACCATATATGCCCCCAGAGCAATACTTGCAATGCCTGCCCAAGGCCCTGTGGGTTGCGTCAACACAGGAGTTTTCTCTTCTCTGACCTTTGAACTATTTTTAACGAAATGGCCTTACGTAAAAGAGTTTTTGTTATATGATCTTCGAACTATTTTTAACAAAATGGCTACCTCAAATTTTTATCAGATGTATTTGGAGAAAAAGGGCTTGGCGAGAGGGGGCAGGGTAGTTGCCCCACGTTTACTTTTCACTCTTAAAAAGGGCAATAGAACTCTCGATTTCCAATCGAATGAGCCCCCTTTGAAGTCTATACACAAACCTCACCAATATGAAGCTTCTCTGGGAAAAAATAAATGGATTGTGGTGGGAGGTTGTTTCACGCTTGGCAGATTGTTTGATTTTATTTTTACTAATTTTTTGTTTAATGGAGTTCTTTACTTTTCTTTGCAAAACTTGTTTTCTGGAAAAAGTTTTTTGATTAATTTAACAAAATGGTCATTCCAAATTTGTATCAGATAGGTTTATTTATCCGATAAACCCAAAGGAGTGGAGGGCGGGAGGGGCTTGTGGGGCTTGTTATCGGATGTATTTCGGGAAAAAGGGGCGTTAAGGGAAAGGATGGTTGCTCTCTGATCTCTTTTGACTCTTAAAAACTGAACCAGAACTTTTAATTATCAATCAAATCAGCCCTTTCTGAAGTTTTTACAAGCATCCCTTCCGCAACAGGTGTATATGCCCTCCAGGCGTAACTTACAACGCCGGCCTCCGGGCCCTAGGGGGTTGTGTCAACCCAGGAATTTTCATTATATGATCTTTGAACTATTTTTAAAAAATGGCTAACTCAAGGTTCTGATTGAATGGGTTTGAGGGAAAAAGAGCATGAAGAAAGGGGGGGGGGGGTCTAGTTGTCCTCCGATATCTTTTGACTCTTTAAAAGTGAACTTGAACTTTAATTTTCAATCAAATGAGCCATCTCCGAAGTATATACGAGCATACCATTCATAAGAACCATATATGCCCCCAGAGCAATACTTAAAATGTCTGCCCCAGGCCCTTAGGGTTGCGTCAACACAGGAGTTTTCTCTTATCTGACCTTTGAACTATTTTTAACGAAATGGCTTTACGTAAAAGAGTTTTTGTTATATGATCTTTTAACTATTTTTAACAAAATGGCAACCTAAAATTTTTTATCAGATGTATTTGGAGAAAAAGGGCTTGCGGAGAGGGTGGGGTAGTTGCCCCACCGTCACTTTTCACTCTTAAAAAGGGCACTAGAACTCTCGATTTCCAATCGAATGAGCCCCCTTTGAAGTCTATACAAAGACCTGATCTATATGAAGTTCCACTGGGAAAAAATAAATGCAGTGTGGGGGGAGGCTAGGTGCCCTCCGATCACTTTTGACCCTTAAAAAGTGATTTATAACTTTCAATTTTCAATCAAATGAACCCTTTATGAAGTTTATACGAGCATTTCTTTTATAACAGCCACGCCCCGAGGGCATAGGTTACAATGCCTATCCTCGAGCCAAGGGGGGCTGTGTCCACACCGGAGTTTTTGTTTATCTGAACTTTGACCTATTTTTGGAATTTTGAATTTGTAGACTGTTTTCAAACAAGCTTAAGGATCTTTAAATCTGTAATTGGTTCCGGATACCAATAAAAGATACATCTGGACCAGTCTTCATTTGTTCCAGAATGGTCTCTGCTCAGTGACCTCTAGGATTTTATTAAGGAAACATTGAAACACTTTTTGTATGTAATTTTAAATAGCTTGACTAGTATGCATGTATTTCACAAGTTTTACCTGACATGGGGATACCATATAGATCTCATGGTAGAGGCTCCACTGTGCGGGTAAAGAAAGTAAAGCCTTGAAACCCGTTAAGGCAGGTGGTATTTCTTCTGATGAGCCCTAGTGAAAGGTTCTACTTGGAAATATTACGCCAGATTTAAGGTGCTTTTGTTTGTAAATTTACAACAACTTACATTTATTGATGACGACTTTGCATGGATTTGGACATTTCTATTTAGTTGATGGTTCGGTTATACTGTTTGGTCCTAGGTAGTTGGATAGATGAGTAAGGTAAAAACCTCGTTCAAGTGCACATTTGTCTCAATTGCTGGATTAGGACGACAGTTTTTTTTGTTTTTTTTTGTTTTTTTTTACGAGCCGCAAGGACAACACTTACAACGCCTTCCCCCGGACTCTGGGGGGTTGTGTTGATATCGGAGTTTTTTTTATCAAATTTTTGAACAATTTTCAAAAAACCGGCTTTCTTAAAATTTGTAGCAGATGAGTTTGGAGAGAAAAGGTGTGGGTGGGGGATAGTTGTTCTTAAATCTCTTGATTCTTAAAAAGTGAACTAGAACTTTCCGTTTCCAATCAAATGAGCCCTCTATGAAGTTTATACGAGCATCTCTTTCATAAGAATAATACACGCCTTTTTAACTTAGCCTACACCCGGGCCCTGGAGGTTTATTAACACCAGAGTTAAATTTATCGACCTTTGAACTATTTTTAACAAAATGTCTATCTCAAAATTTTCACCAGATGGGTTGGAAAAAGTCTTGAGGGGGGGGGCTAGTTGTCCGTGGATCTATTTTGACCATTGAAAAGTGAGCTCAAACTTTTAATTTCCAATCAAAGGAGCCCTCTCTGAAGTTTATACGAGCATCCCTTTGATAAGGACCATAAATACCCCAGGTCATAACTTACAACACCTGCCCTCCTGGCCCTGGGGGGGTTGTGTCGACACCTGAGTTTTATTATCTGACTTTTGAACAATTTTTAACTTGATGGCTATCTCAGGATTTTTATCAGATGCATTTCGGGGAAAAAGGGATGTAGGGGGGGCTAGTTGCCCTCCAATCTCTGTTAAATTTCAAAAACTTAACTAAAAAATTCGATTTCCATTCGAATGAGCTCTCTCTGAATTTTTTTTTAGCATCCCTTCCATAAGAACCATATATTCCCCCAGGTTATAACTTACAATACCTATCCTCGGGCCCTCGAGGGAAGTGTCGAACCCGGAGTATTCGTTGTATTGTCTTTGAACCATTCTAAGAAAATAGCTATCTCAAAGTTCTTATTGGATGGGTTTAAGAAAAAAGGGCGTGGAGGAGGGGGGACTAGGTGCCCTCCAATCTCTTTTGACTCTTGAAAAGTAAACTAGATCTTTCAATTTTCAATCAAATGAGCCCTCTTTGAAGTTTATACGAGCATCCCTTCCATAAGAACCATATATGTCCCCAGGGTATAATTTACAACGCCTACCCCGAGCCCTGGGGAGCTGTTTTGACACCAGAATTTTTGTTGTATGATCTTAGAACTATTTTTTACAAAATAGCTATTTCAAAATTTTTATCGGATACATTTGGGAGAAAACGGTGTGGGGGGGGGGGAGGGGTTGGTTACCCTCCAATATCTTTTGACACTTAAAAAGTGAACTAGAACTTTCAATTTCGAATCAAATGAGCCTTCTCTGAAGTTTATACGAGCATTCGTTCCATAAGAACCATATATGCCCCCAGGGCGTAACTAATAATTCTTGCCCTGATGAATGTGGGGGCGAGTGTCCTGCTAAAAGATATAATTTTCAGAACTTTCAACTACGTTGAACAAAGTGGCTACCTCTCAATTCTTATTGGATGTATTTGGAGAAATGGTGGGCGTGGAAGGGGTGATAGTTGCGTCCCAATCACTTTTGACTATTAAAAAGGGCACTAGCAACTTAAATTTCCAATCGAATTAACCCTTTTTGAAGTTACCATTGCAACGCTTTCTATAAAAACCTCATAAGCTCCTAGGGCATAGCTTACAACCCTTGCTTTAAGGGCTGTGGGGGGGGGGGTTGTTATCCTCAAAGACCTAATTCCAAGAATTTTCAACTACGTAGAACAGAAGGTCTATCTCAAAATTTTTATTGCTTGTGTTTTGGGAAAAGGTGGGCGAGAGAGGGGGCTAGTTGCCCTCCTATCACTTTTGACAATTGCAATGAGCACTAATCCTTTGAATTTCCAGTCGAATGAGTCCTTTTTGAAGTTTCTACGGCAAAGTTTTCTATAAAAACCTTATATGCCCCCAGGGCATAACTTACAACCCAATCCCTGAGGTCTGTGGGGGGAGTGTCCTCCTCAAAAATATTATTTCTATCTGAATATCAACTACGTAGAACAAAATGGATATCTCAAAATTTTGATTGGATGTGTTTGGAGAAATGGTGGGCGTGGAGGGGTGTTAGTTGCCTTCCAATCACTTTTGACCCCCCTAAAAAGGGCACTAGAACTTACGATTTTCATTCGATTTTCATTCGATTTTCATTCATTCCATATGAAGTGCATCTGGGAAAAAATAAATAAATACTAATCAGAGGCAGCGTTGCCTATAGTAAAGGCCATACGGCTCCAATTTTTTATTATTTATTTATTTTTTTATTTTTTTCTCCACTTCATATGGAAGGAGTCCTCGTAAAAACTTCAAAGGGGACTCATTCAATTGGAAATCGAAAGTTCTACATCCCTTAACAAGGGATGTAGAACTTTCGATTTCCAATTGAAGGGATGTAGCCCCCCTCACGACTTTTTCAAAACCCATCTGGTGAAAATTTTGACGTGGACATTTTGTTAAAAAAAGTTCAAAGGTCAGATAAATTTAACTCCGGTGTTAATAAATCTCCAGGGCCCTGGTTTAGGCGTTCTAAGTTATGCGCTAAAGGCATGTATTGTTCTTATGAAAGGGATGCTCGTATAAACTTCATAGAGGGCTCACTTGATTGAAAATTGGAAGTTCTAGTTCACTTTTTAAGAGTCAAGTGCTTTAAGAACAACTATCCCCCGTCCACGCCCTTTCTGGCCAAACTCATCTGTTACACATTTTAAGATAGCCAGTTTTTTGAAAATTGTTCAGAAATTAGATAAAAAAACTCCGATGTCAACACAACCCCCCAGGGCCCGGGGGTCGGCGTTGTAAGTATTAGG